>NC_077233.1:237108704-237246446 GCF_027887165.1 Monodelphis domestica | reverse complement strand
TAGCATCCCAGCCATTTACAATGGCTGAGAGAACAGACTCTTTCCTGCCTAGAAAAACTGCCAAACAATATCTCCTTTATCTCTCTTTTTAATTAGGTTCCTCATTTTCATCTCTATTTTCAAAAGCAGCTGCTCTGTAATTTGCTGTTACATTCAAGGCCTTCAGCACTTTTACCAGAGACTCCCATCAACAGTGCTTTTGGAGGATTCTGATTTGTGCAGAGCCCAGAGTGCCTTGGGCCATGGAAACTCACCAGCTCAGAGTATAAATAGCATCTTCCTGATCGCGAACCTGTATTAAATCAGTTTACCCTTACGGTGCTTGATGCTTGGTGCAGTGGAGATAGGTGAGCTATCCATCATTTTCTCCTGGACCAGAGCCAATGCTAGAAGACTAGCATTGTTCTGCTTGTTCTACTCATTGCCAAACAACAAAATTCTCCTCCTCCTCCATGTCATTATTACTCATCCCTTCCCAGCCACAGAGAAAGGATGGGAGGACTGTTTTCTAACAGAAGATAAAGTTCAGAGCATCCCAGGTTTTAGGACAAGATGGGAACATACAGGCTATCTGCTCCAACGACCTCATTTGACAGATGAAGAAACGGAGACCCAAAGAGATTTGGTTCGTAATGTGACATGGAAATTAAAGGGCAGAGCAGGTTTTCTGTCCATCACTCCAATCAATTTCTTTCCTGCATCTCCTTTTCCACTAATGTCACAGTGGTCTGCCATATCCATCAATCTGCTTTGAGAATTATGTTTCAGAGACAGAAAATTTTAATCAGTGGAAAGTTGATGAAGAAGAAATCTCTTCCAGTCCATAGAAAATAAGAAAAAAGATACCCTCTTAAAAGCTGGAAGCCTAAGTTTTCTTAAGAAATACCATTACATGGATGGGGGAAAACACATTACCTAGAGTATCAGAAAGGTGACAACTATGTGCCAAGCACTGTGCTAGGCAGCACAAATCAGCACAAATACAAATCAAAGGAATGAAGCAATCCCTCCTTACAAGGAGCTCTCACAATTTTTATAAATACCAGCTTTTGGGGGTTAAGGTTTCCAATTCTCGTGATTTTTCTTGCTCTACATTGCATTTCCAAGATCCACGAGACCCTTGGCCCCTCTCTTTCTGATCTAGGTTGCACATCTTGATAGCAAAACACTGGAGATTTCCAGTGTATTTACAAAGTAATTTTCTTTTGCCTGTCTGTCAACAGGGAAACTTGTCAAGGAGGTTGTAACCTCACTTAGTTGGCATTGTGTAGTGGCCAAATAATGGGCTAGTGAAGGAACACCATGAATGTTCCTTCAAGGATCATAAGCTGTCTGGTTAGTTAGGACAATCCATTTAGAGCTGGAAGGGGCCAAGGAAGTCATCTTAGCCTCTGTCCTTCATTTAACAGTGAAGACAAGGAAATAGGTACTATTTAAGAGATAAGGAAGTTGTGTTCCAATGAAGTTTATTGGATTACCCGAGGTCACATAGGTAGTAAATGTCAGAGCTAGGATTTGAATTCAGGTTCTCTGCCTCGAGATGCACTTATTTTCCCTTCACGTTTGACTGCCACAATGAAAAACAGAGAGCCAGAGGGAAGAAGAAAGCTTTTGAGAATGAAATCAGATTTGACTGAGTGCCGTTCTTACTGAGTTTAATGGAAGTGCAATTATTGTCATTTTGCTGTAAGATGATGCTCTCAAATTCACTCCAAGATACATCTACCTTGTGTCTTGTTGTCTATGGGCTTTAGTTACTGATGTGCATTCAGAGGAGCTATTATTACTCACTCTCAATTATTAATAATAATAGTAATAATAGCTAACACTTATATAGGGCTGACTGTTTATCAGGCACTATGCTAAGCACCCTACGATTATCTCCTTTGATCCTGAGAGGAGGGTGCTATTATTATCTCCATTTTATAGATTTGGAAAATGAGGCAAACAGGTTAAGTAACCTGCCCAGGATCACAGGGCTAATGAAAGTCTGAGGCTGGATTTCAACTTGTCTTCCTGAGTCCTTGCAAGGAAGTCAAGGGGTGGGTGCAGGGCAATTAAAAGGGAGGATGATATTGAGAAGAATATTGCAAGAAAGACTTTCTGGTCTTTAAGGAGATTAAAAAGGAAAAGAAGAAAAGAACCATAATTCAAGGAGGGGTATCCATCAACAAGTAGTAGTATATGAATATAATAGAAAATTATTTTGACATAAAAAAATGACAAAGGAGACAATTTCAGAGAATCCTGGGTACTAGGAAGTGAATCAGAATTGGGCAGGAGACTGATTTATATGAAGACAAAAACGTTGTAAAGAAAATAACTTAGAAGGACTTTAATCAGTGTGATGACAAGACATATCTCCAGAGGACCTATGAGGAAGAATGTTATCCATTATCTGACAGAGGTGATAGACTCAAGGTAAAGAAAGAAATAGTTTTGGACATGACCATCACATGGATTTGTCTTGATGGACTATGCTTATTTATTTCAAGGTTTTTCTGTTTATTGCTTTTGGTTTTGCATTTCTTTCTGTTAATAGAAGGGAGTTAAGGGAGGAAAATTTTATCAATATTGTTATCCCCCAAAAGAAGAGTATTGCAAAAATATTTAAATGCAAAAAGGGAAAAAAAATACTGGGAAGCAAGCAAGACAATTAGGACAGTTTGGAAAGTAATGGGTGGAAGTTGTTATCTAATTTTATAAAACTCCATCATTGATAAGAAATGGAGATTCACAGTTTCATATACAATCTTTTTATCCTCCTTTCTTCTCTATACGTAGAAATGCTTTTATTGGTTTGTTTCAGAACAAAATAAAAAAATAAAATAAGAGACAATCTCATAGTGTGCATCCTGAAGATAATACAGTTACAGGATCCTATAAGTGTAGGATGATTTTGAAACTGGGAAATAGGCTGCAACCAAGGAAATGAATGTTCCCTTGAATTCCATGGCACCACAGTGGACATGCAGAGAGTATCTCCCAGCTATTGGCTATCTTGCTGTGAACTAAACTACATGATAAAGATAGAAAAAAATTATAGATTTAAACAAAATTTGGGGAAAGGGGTGGGTGGGTGGCTCATGGATAAAAAGACTGAAGGTCCTGGATTCTTATCTGACCTCAGATATTCCTAGCTGTGTGACTCTGGGCAATTGCCTAGCCCTTACCACTCTTCTGCCTTGGAACTCAAGACAGAAGGCAAGGTTTAAAAAAAATTGGGGGAAAAAGATTTGATGAAGACAACTAAACAGGAATCTTAGAAAATATACATTCATATGAATATGTAATTTTTATGTATAAAAATATACTTTTTAATGGCTTGTAAGCCACCTTTACAAAAAGTAATCTTATGTGTGGGCATAAAAAACTTCCAAATAAATTCAGAAAAGCAAGTATCAAATAGATCCCATACAGATTATAATTCAGAGATTATAATTAAGTAAATATAGACAAAAGATGCAAAACAGAATGGAGACCAACAATAGCCTAAATCAGTGATGGTGAACCTTTTAGAGACTGTGTGCATATCCCACCCTACCTAAAGAGTTCCAGGTGCACCCCACTCCCCACTTACCCCATACAAAGAAGTGAGAAAGAGCTCCCATTGGGCTGCTGAGTAGAGGGATGGACAAAGTGAAAAAAAATGTCCTCAGAGTAGGTGAAGAGGGGGAGGGGAATTGCCTGAGCACTCTACTCCCCTCCAGCTCTGCTGTCCGTGAGCCACTGTGTGCTCCCATTGGGCTACTGGGCAGAGGGGTGAGGGATATGAAAAAATGTCATCAGACACAGTGTTAAGGGGGAAGGGAGCAGCTCTGCTCCAGGCCCTCTGCCATTCTAGTAATGAACTCTGGGGTGGGGGTGGGTGAGAGGAGAGGGCAGTGATGTGCCTACAAAGAGTACTCTGCATGCCATCTTTCACACTCATCCCATAGGTTCACCACCACTGGCCTAAATAATGAAAGGGCCAAAATGATAACTCATAATATGAAAATAGCAATCAATGCTGAGCTAGGAGGGTTAAGGTGCTTGCCCTGTTCCTCCCAAAGTTAGGAACCCTCTCTAGAACTAGGAACTAGATTTGGTCCTTGGGGAGACTAACCACCTGAAAGAATGCTCAGGCTGTTTTTACAGCATGCCTTGACTCTTTATAATGTAGTAAGGAGATTTTGCAAAGCTAGATGCATGAGAGGTTACAAGGTCAAGATTCCACTTAGAACTCTCCCAGGAGCAGGGGCTGAACACAGAGACTGTTACTGGGAAAAATCAGTTGGTGTGTCAGTTGTGATTGGATTCCATTGAAGAGAGAAACTGCATCTCTCCTGCTCACAAGATAGACCAGAGGAATACCTGACTGAGTTTGAGGTGGTCTTTCTTTTTCTTCCCTTTGGCTGTTTGGATTTACTTTTGGCTTCCAGTTGCTGAAACCTGCCCAGAAAAGAAAAAAAAAATTTCTATAGGAGATTGCTGTCATCCGTCTGAGCTGCTGGTTGGACCCAAGGAGGACTCTCCTGTGTGATTATAACAATAACCACACCTTAGAAACAAACAAAAAACCAACCCTTAAATCTTAGATTTG
This sequence comes from Monodelphis domestica, assembly GCF_027887165.1. Taxonomy (NCBI): domain Eukaryota; kingdom Metazoa; phylum Chordata; class Mammalia; order Didelphimorphia; family Didelphidae; genus Monodelphis; species Monodelphis domestica. The sequence goes on along the minus strand of NC_077233.1, from coordinate 237,241,864 downwards.
GCTAATTTAGACTCATTAGAACCTCCTCTGAAATGAAGAAGTGGAAAGATAACTCAATGTACAATGGCTTTTTTGTAGGAATTTGTCTATAGAAGAAATAAAATATATAAGGTGGTAGCTTGAAAGAATGAGAAGGTCTAATGAAGAATTTTTTTTAGATAACAAAGATCTTGATAGGTTTGTGGGGAACAGAGATGGAACCAATGGATAAGGAGAGATTGAAGATTAGAGAAAGGAAATGATCTATGGGACAAACTCCAAGGAGATTGGAAGGGATGGGGTCAAGAATATAAATAGAGAATTCAACCTTTGTTAGAAGGCTTGCCTCTTATTCAGAGTCTAGAAAAGGGTAGGAGAGAATGGGGAATGAAATGAGGGAATTGAAGTGTAGACCTGAGGAATAGGGAGTTCAAGAAAGATGACCTCAGGCAGCTAAGTGACTTAGTAGATAGAGAGCTAGGTGTAGAGATAAGATGTACTCAGTTCAAATCTAGCCTTGGAACATTTTGGCTTTGTGACCCTGAACAAGTCACTTAACCCTAATTGCCTAGCCTTTACCATTCTTCTGACTTGGAACTGATATTTAGTATTGATTCTAAGGCAGAAAGTAAAGGTTTAAAAAAAAAGAGAGAGGTGACTTTTATTTTCTCAATAAAGTATGAGATGCTAAAAGGGAGTGAAAGGTCTGGCTTGAGGAAAGAAAAAAAAAGTTTGGAACCATTTCTGTTGGGAATGCAACAGAGTCTTTAAGGGAATGAAAAAAAAATTGCCATTTGGACTTCTGGGTAAACAGGGATGCAATCTAGACGGGAATCGCTTCCTCTCCCCAGCACCCAACGAAATAGACTACCTCAAAAGAATATAAGAATCATCTTTGGAAGAACGGAAGAATGCTACAGTAGGGCACAGCAACTAAGGTACGTGGGGTTTGAGTATTTTCACACTATAAGAAGGAGAAAAACCTTTCACCCAATGTGATCTGAACTACCCTCCTCCACCTCACCTATGGAACCAGAGTTGGGATCAACGCACTCACCAGAGACAGCGAGTGAGCAAGGGATGGCCCAGTAGTGAGTGGGGGGGGGGCACACCAGGGTCCTTGGGCTCTAACTAAGACTGCCAGGGATCTACCCCTGAGAACAGGAGATCCCTGAGCACTGGAGAGCACAGACCGTGGGTGCTATTGCAAATGGCAGATGCTGTGGAGACTCCAGAGCCTGCCTGAGGCAAAAGCCCAGTTCCTCGTTGTAGTGAGTGGGGGACAGATTGGCTAACATGACAGCAAAGGAAAGTAATGAATGCTGGAGGGGATGTGGCAAAGTAGGGACATTAACTCATTGCTGGGGGAGTTGTGAATTGATCCAACCATTCTGGAGGGCAATTTGGAACTATGCCCAAAGGGTGATAAAAGACTGTCTGCCCTTTGATCCAGACATAGCACAGCTGGGTTTGTACCCCAAAGAGATAATAAGGAAAAAGACTTGTGCAAGAATATTCATAGCTGTGCTCTTTGTGGTGGCCAAAAATTGGAAAACGAGGGGATGCCCATCAATTGGGGAATGGCTGAACAAATTGTGGTATATGTTGGTGATGGAATACTATTGTGCTCAAAGGAATAATAAAGTGGAGGAATCCCATGGAGACTGGAACAACCTCCAGGAAGTGATACAGAGTGAAAGGAGCAGAACCAGGAGAACATTGTACACAGAGACTGATACACTGTGGTACAATCTAACGTAATGGACTTCTCCATTATTGCCAATGCAGTGATCATGAACAATCTGCAGGGATCTAGGAGAAAAAACACTACCCTCAAGCAGAGGACAAATGGGAGAAGTAAAAACACCGAGGAGAGGCAACTGCTTGACTACAGGGGTTGGGGGGACATGATTGAGGAGAGACTCTAAATGAACACCCTAATGCAAATACCACCAACATGGAAATGGGTTCGGAGCAAGGACACATGTGATACCCAGTGGAATCGCGCGTCAGCTATGGGAAGGAAGGATTACTGATAATCAGAGAAATGCAAATAAAAAAAACAGGAAGGCATTAGAACATACCCATTGAATTGACTATGGTATGAAATATAGAAAAATTAAACACTAGTAGAGTCTGGGTAGAAAAGTATGCTAATTCACTTCTCAAGAAGCAGTTACAGCTCAACTGTTGTGGGAAACAGTTCTGAATTATGAACAAAAAGTTATCAAATTGATAATATCCTTCAGCCCAGAGAGTATACGTTTAAGCACAAGAAGATCAGCAATGGGAAGACTGTATGCCACATGCACAAAAATATTCATAGTAGTATTTAATACCCACAAGTGGGAAACAAACTGCATACAATTTTGATGTGATAGCAAAATAAATAATACTATAGGAGTGTAATGAAAATACGTCTTAAGGAATAATTAGAGCAAAAGTTTGAAATGGGTAGAAATCTCCCTTAGAGTTAGGAAGATTTGGATTTTGCTTCAGATATATATTGGCTGTGTGACTGTGGCAAGTTGTTCACCTCTCAGTACTCAGGTAAACCCTTAATTATAAATTGAAGAAAAGGCTCCAGTTCACTTTGTTAGAGGGAGTTTCCTCACTTAAGAGTTCCTTCCTCCCCACCCTCTCTGGAAAATGAAAGGATGAATAAGAATGAAAAGAAACAAGGAAAGAAGAAATGGAAAAAAAGCCAAGTCAAATGGACAAACACTAAAAATCAGCAAAATCCCATTTTTTTTTTTGCAATGCGTGATGTTGGCACCAACTTATTAAAATTAGAACATAAATCTTTGCTTTCTGTTAACAGATGGCAAACCACAAAAATGGAAAAGTGACAAGCAGAGCAATCACTTTTTAAAATGGTTTTGCTAAATTATCATCGGAGAATGCAATTTGCTCTTGGGTGTGGTAGTAGGGTGGAACAGTGTTGAGGTGTTTCTTGGGCTATTTCCTCTATTGTTTTTCAGTCATGTCCAGTGATTCATAACCCCATGTAGAGTTTTCTTGGCTAAGGTACTAGAGAGTGGTTTGCCATTTCTTTCTCCATCTCATTTGACAGTGAGGAAACTGAGTCAAACAGGATTAAGTGATTTGCCCAGGATCTCAAAGCTAGAAAGTATCTGAAGCCAAATTTGAATTCTTGGGCAATCTCTTCTAGGCCAAAGCAAAAACATTTTCAGGGGGAAAATCATTTGTTTATAGCTTGTAATAGTTGATGCCTGACCTCTAAAATTCATTCAGAAGTGAAAAGTACTCTGAAAATAGTCTGGGGAGAAGTAGGCAACTGAAGGCATAGATGCCACTGGTCCTTAAGTCCAGTTATTGGTGTTTACACCAAGAACCTAGATTTACCTACTCTACTTTTACCCATTTCCCCAAATCCTTTAACTCCTTCCTCTAAATGTGCCCCTCTTCCCATTGTTGAAGCAACAAGCATTCCTTGGGCTTCACAGGAACTTCCTTCTCCTCTCACAAGTTCCTGAATCTTTTTTTTTTCTGTTTATCGAATGGTTTTGGAATTATAGGGTCAACTGTCAAGCTTTGGCCAGTCTGTTATGGATAGCTTCAAGAGTATTTCCTATTTGATGGAGGGAACAATAAACCCAGGAAAAGTTTTTATCACTCCCTCTCTATCTCTTGACAAATAGAGCCCAATCCCATTCTAGTTACAAAGTGACCTACAGACAGAACTGGATGAAGCCATTTCTTGTACTGTGTTATTTATGGGAAAAAAAAGTTGTTGCGACTAACTCAACTGGACTCTGTAATTATAGACCACCCACTGGGATGTGGAAATCTCTTAGTTCTGAGCTCTGATTTGTAAGGGGGAATTTTACCTACCTAAAAGAAATGGCTAATCGGTTCCCCCTGTTTCCTCTTCCTTTTCCTTTCCCTCTTCCTCTTGCTTTACTAAAAAAAACAAAACGATTCAGCATTCTACATAAGGAAGTAATCTGAATGTTGACAGCAGTAAATCTACACAAAGCATACATTTCCTCCTTGTTTAGATCAAACCCCAAAGGATTACAGGTATCGAAAACATAAGACTGAAGGAAAGTCTGATACAGGGGTCTACTGGAGGAATGTTAGGAGCTGATTGTTAAAATTTCAGTGTGAACATTTATACTTTGGCAAGTTGACAAATGATACAAATCCAGCCTTGATTTGTTGTTTTGTTGGCTTGATTTATTGTTTTGTTAATTGTCTTAAGAATTAAGATAGTGAAGGAAAAAATATTAAATTTCAGATTAAACTTTAAAATGTGTCCTGCATTTTCAGAGAGTTGGTTATTAAATGCTGACCAGGATACCCTTAAGTGAAGATGTCATTTAGCATGGAAGACAATTACTTAACCTTCTCACTTTTGATTGGCAGAGAAAGACAACTATATTTCAAAATGTAGTTTAACATGTGGCATCACTTATCATGTGTATATATGGGTATATGATTTGGAGTTTAGGTTTTAAAAGATCTCTATAGCAAAAATGAATAATATGGAAATAGGTATCAAGTGAAAACATTTGTACAACCCAGTGGCATTGCTTGTTGGCTCTGGGAGGGGGGGATGGAAAAGGGGAGGGAGAGAAAATGAATCATGTAAACATGAAAAAATATTTTAAAATAAAAATTAAGAAATAAATATTTTTTAAAATGTAGTTTAACGTATCTTAAAATAGATATATGGATGACTAGCAATGGTGACTAGTGACTTCCTCAAAGTCTTTGGTACCATTTTTCCTTAGGATTTTACTTTAAAACCAGATTGCATTTGTGACCTTCCTATTGCCACTCACTTCTTTGTGAGTCACCCCATTTTTCAATTGCTTAGTGTTGTTTGTTTTTTGATTTATACTAAACATTGTGGATGGAAGAGATGAAATGACCTTACAACCAATTTCCAAATCATTAGACAAACAAAACTGGCAAAAATTAGTGGACTGTGGGCTACAAATCTCCATTGAGTAACTCAGTTCAACAAACATTTATTTAAATATCTCCTACTTGCCAACAAATAAAATGACTTCCTCTAATTCTAAGGATCAGACCAGGAAAAGGATAAGACCCTGGGGCCTGAAAAGGGCTCTCTTCTCTGGGTAAAACAAACAGGAGACTCACATATCTTGATTGGATATGCTAATTATAAGAAACTTCCTCAGGAATAATTTCATCTGCAAAATTCTTTCAAATCTTATTTCAATGTAATACTTTCTTCTTGGTCAATAGGAAGGCAGTTAACCTGAAATGTCATCAATTTAAAATAATATTGTTTCATTGTAGTCTGTAAAGAAAATGCACATTGGAATGAAAATAGGGGAAGGAGCAAGTGTTTATTAAGTTCCTACTATATGCAAGGCACAGGGCTAAATATTTTACAAATATCTCATATATCTCATTTACAAACAATTTGATTCTCATAACAACTTTGGGAAGTAGCTGCTATAATTCTCATTATAAAAGATGAGTAAACTGAGGCAAACAGAAGTTAAATAACTTACCCAGAGTCACAACTAGTAAATGTCTGAGGCTGGGTTTAAATAATGTCTTCCTGACTTGAGGTCTAACACTCTGTTCTGTGAATTTCAAAACTATTCCACCCTAATCAGACCATTCTTTAGAAGATCTGATTTAGCTATTTCCTGATCAATAGCAATAGAGATACTTGAAATAACACAATCAGGTCTTGGAAACCCACCTTCTCCACCCTTGTCAGTGTAACAAGATTAGGAAGGGCTGCATCAAACTCAAGATTTGATTATTTGAGAAAATGTCCTTCAACAGACATGTGCAAAAAAAGGACAGACTGCTGGGCTAAGTCAAGCTTGAGCCACCATTGGCACATGTGAGATGCAGGAAGTGAGGTAGAGAACAGCCTCAGGAATTCTTGGGAATTCCTGTGGGGAGGACTAGAGTTCAGTTTGATCCTGGAGCTTGAGCTTGGAGGAGCCCCGCAGACTGCTTTCCTTCAGACCAGTCATGTGAGTGATAAGGACTGACCCCTTTCCCTTCCTTGGCTCTCCAAGGCCTTAATGCCCACTTTGGCTCCACCTAAGCCAGAGTGGTTCTGAGTTAAACTCCTTTCCTTCTCTCCCTCTCTCTCTCCCTCTAATATTTTCTTCCTCCTGTTGTAATTAAATCACCATAAAAATTTGTCGGCTGACTTGGGTATTTTATAATTTGGGATTTCCCTTGGCGACCATTTAAATTTAGATTTTTTCAGTCTCAACCATAATTTTCACCCTTTACAGTTTGGCGAACCATGTTGGTGTGATGGAATACCGTCAATCTTCTTAACTTTCCTAAACTTTTTTCTAATGTGACTATTTTTTAATAGCTTATTTTGATCAGCTATACAGGTAAGTAAATTGGATTTTTTTCCTTTTCTCCCTCTCTCCTTAAATTAGATAGAACACAGCTGTTTTAAATCTTAGCAACATGGCCCTAAGGTCCTGGCTGGGAGAGCTGTTTCTAAATCTCCTTTCCCTTAGGGAACAACTGCCTAGATTAGGAGTGAGAAAAACATGTAGAAAGTTTTGGTTTTGTCCTGTTCCCCATATGTTTTGTGAAGACCATTAGAAAATAGTTACTATATATATTTTTCAACCACCATATAAATGTCGAAGAATGTAGTATTAATTTATATATATATATAATATATATATAAGAATGTAGTATTAATTTTTATATATATATATAATGTAGTATTAATTTTTATATATATATATAATATATATATAATATATATATAAGAATGTAGTATTAATTTATATATATATATATATAAATTAATACTACTTTCTTCGACATTTATATGGTGGTTGAAAAATTAGGGACACTGAGGAATACAGCTTACCTCCAATTTTTTATATTAATAGGTAATGTCATTTTTGTACTCCTCAATACTGTGTTTAGAGATGCTAACATGAAAAAAAAATCATTTGAAGCTGAAATTCAGAAAAACATCAAAAAAATTGAGGATAAATGCAAGAGAACACGCAAGCCCAATTAGAAAAATTAAAATGTTTCTTACAGGATCAATTGGCAAACATCCACCCTACCATAAACAGACCTGTTTCTGAACCTTTGAATGAGGAAATTCCTTTCCTGAAATATAGATGGAAAACACCTTCCCTATAGTTCAGTTAACAGACTGCTTCTCTTGTTTTGACTGAATTTAATCCCCAAAACCCTTCCCCTGCAACCCCAGTTTCTCATGTTCCTTCTCCTACAGAAAACCAAATCCCAGCCCAAAGGAGATCTTGTCCTCCTAGAGAAACTCATCCTAGTTGAACTGACTCACAGGTACAAAATTCAACTAGAGGCCTATTTCCTCTAAGAGAAGTACTTGAAATAGGACAGAATGGGGATGTGGTGACTTTGAGGCACAATATACCGTTACTCCCCAAGAAATAAGTGAATTTACATGAAATGTTCCCACATATGAACAAGATCCCTTTCTAGTAACAAAAAAGATGACAGACATATTTTTTCAGTAGAATCCATCTTACAAGGATGTTGGAAACTTGCTACAGGCTTTTTTAACTGAACGTGAAAAAAAATAAAATAATTGCTCATGTCAACAAAACCCAAGGGTGTAATGCAGCACATTGGCCATCTCAGAATCCTAAATGGGACTATAATGATTCTGAGGATCTTTTAAAATTATACCGTTGTAGAGAGGTCATCCTAACAGTAATGAGGGAATGTGCAGACAGTACAGATAAGTGGACAGAATTTGAAAATATTAAGCAGAATGAGGAAGAAACACCCTCCAGATTCATGGATAGAATAATTGAGTTTGGGGATAGATACCTGGATTTTGACCTATCTAAAGAAAATAGCTTAAGAACAATTAGAAAGCACATTGTCACTAACTCCTGCAAAGTGATCAGAGATTATTTTAGAACACATTGCCCAAGATGGCCAGAGATGGACCTTGAAGAATTGTGGAAAACAGCTTTATATGTTTTAAAGGGAAACAAAGAAAAGGAGGTAGGGAATGATGAGATCATAGAAACAATAAAAAACAATTGACATTTTTAACAGATAAGATTGGAAAACTGGAAAGAGGGCATGATACTCAACCAATGGCACTTGCCCCTCTCCAGAAATCTAATTATCGCTTTGTTACCTGCCAATTCTGTGAGAAGAAGGGCCACATAATGGCAGAATGTAGAACTTTACTCAAGGCACTCAGAAGGAATCTGCAGTTTAATAACAACTACAGAAGTGACAACTACAGAAATAACTCTAATAATGATAATGGAAACCACAATTTTAGGAATGATAACTATAGGAATAGATATTGGGAAAATGATAACTCAAACCAAATGACTCCACAACAATATAACTTACGAGGTGCTCGTCCAAAAAATACTCGAGGTACTAATGCTCCTTAGGGGGGGTGCTCTTCAGGGGGGTGCCCAAGGAACTTCCCAAACACAATGAAGGTGTCTGGGGGGTGGGGGTGGGGGCTGGGGCACAAGAATCAGAGGATACAACCTTTGATTTTATGGACCCTGATGTCCTACTACCCATTGTCCCTATCCACTACCCCCCCATACTAATGAACCCCATGTTACTTTAAAGGTGCTTAATAGCTATTATGATTGTCTTTCAGACACTGGAGCTTCCTGGTTGGTATTAAAGATTTACATTGTTATTCTGTTGGCTCAGAGAATGTAATGGGAGTGTCAGGAATACCCCAAAGGATTAAAAGGCTTTCCCCTAGAATGGTGTCTGTAGGGCCCCTAGAGGTACAACACTCATTCCTTATGATACCTGACTCCCCTCTAAATTTGCTGGGGAGGGACCTTCTATGCAAACTCAGAGCCACAATAAATTGCTCCCCAGATGGTTCCTTATCATTGGAAGTGCCTGAGGAATCTTTAAATTTACTCCCTGTAATTCTCTCAGAGAGCCAGGAGGGAAAAGAGCATCCCACCTTTGCAATACCTGAAGATATACCGGAGTCTCTTTGGGCCACATCTTCTTCCGATGTAGGCTTACTTAAGTGAGTTGTTCCTGTGCAGATAAAAACTAAATCTAGCCCACCTCCTTCCATTCCTCAGTATCCCCTCTCAAAAGAGGCAATTGAGGGAATTACCCCAGTAATTAACTCATTAATTGCACAGGGAATAATAATCTCTTGTAAATCTGAATACAACACGCCCATCCTGCCTGTTAAAAAAACAAAAAGAGGGCCCGACGGCAAGAACCTCTATAGATTTGTACAGGATTTGAGAGCTGTGAAAAATCATGTTATAAAGAGACACTCCATAATTTCCAACATCAATGCTATTATTTCTTCTATCCCTAGCACAGCTACATACTTTACAGTAGTAGACTTGTGCTCAAACTTTTTTTTTTCCATACCCATACATGAGAACTCCAGGAATATCTTTGCTTTCACCTTGCAGGCCCATAAGTACTCCTAGAGTCATCTGCCACAAGGTTTCGTAGACAGCCTGAGCTTATTTGCACAAATTTTGAGCCAAGATAAAGATAATATAAAATTTAAAAACAGCAAATTAATCAAATATGTATATGATCTACTCTTGGTTTCAACAGATGCGGAAGCATGTCAGGAAGATAGCAAACACCTCCTTTTGGAATTGCACAAAAGAGGGCATAAGATCTTGAAGGATAAGGTTCAGTGGTGCCTCCCTAAAGTAGAATATTTGGGGATCATCCTGACTGTGGGTGCCTGCTTTATTTCTCCCAAATGAATTGAGAATATTCAAAATTTAAGCACTCCTACCACTAAGAAACAGTTGAGAGAAATTTGGGAGCAACAGGGTTCTGTAGACAATTGCTATGGGGAAATTACTAAACCCCTTATAGCAGTAACAAGGGATTCGGACTCTGAGCCTCTAAAATTAGAACCAGAACACCTGTCAGCTCTATCAGATCTAAAAAAGGCTATCCTGTCTGTCCCCGCTCTAGGTATCCCAGATCAAGCCATTTACTTTGTATGTACATGAGTGAAGAGAGGTAGCTTCAGGTGTTTTAACTCAGACTTTGGGGCCTTCTCAGCGCCCAATTGCTTATTATTCTGCCCAACTGGACCCAGTAGCATCAGGAGCACCACCATGTCTTAGAGGAGTAACTGCTTCAGCCTTACTAGTGACAAAAACTGTTGATCTAGTATTTGGATGCCCATTGACAATTATGTGCCCACATGAGGTAGAAGCATTGTTGCTAAGACATAGAACACAGGCATTTTCTGATCAGTGAATTATAAGATATTAAATAACCTTGTTAATCAATGAAAACTTTACCTTGAAATGCTGTTCAACCCTTAACTCTGCCACCTTGCTTCCAGATTTACCAACTTCAAGAGAACCATTACTGTTGTGGTGAAAAATCACCTTTAAAGATTGTTATAATATTAAGTTATCGTCACCAAGGAATTTACTTATGAAATTCCTAAAATGAAACACTCAAGTCAGAATGGAGTTTATGGTGGTTTAATCACAATGGGAGTAAGGAAACAGGACAGGGAGTAAAGGAGAGAGGAGGAAAAGGAAAAGGGTTAACTCAATCTTCTGGCCGAACCAGAGGGAGATTAGGCCCTAAGGCCAAGCTGGAAAGAAAAATCAGTCCTTGACTCACGTGACCGATCTGAAGGAAAGCTGTCTGCTGGCCTCCCCTCTGTTCCAGTTCCTAGCATGAACTGGTGTCTAGCTCTGTCCACAGGAAGTGAGCGAATTCCAGAGGCTATTCCCTACTTCACTTCCTGTGCCTCACAAGTGCCAATGGTGGCATAAGCTTGGCTTAGGACAGCCCAGGTGGGCAGTTAGTTATTTCTGATTTGTCATTGACTAGCACATGCCTGTGTAGTGTGGGTGTGCACCATTTTGGGTGCTAGACCAAGCAAGATGGAGATTTTAAAATTCACATTACATAGTTGTGAAACACTAGTGTCCATGGCAGAAAAGCCTCAAGATGATCTCTTGGACACTCCTTTATACAACTCATATCTGATCTTATTTACTGATGGTTCTTCTTTTATAAGAGATGGCATATGCTACACTGAAGCTGCTGTAGTCACAGAATTTGCCACTGAGTGGTCAGCTTCACTGCCCTCTATTATTAGCACTCAAGGGGCAGAACTCATAGCTCTGAAACATGCCTGTATAATTGCCAAGGGTAAAAAGGCAACAATTTATACAGATTCTAGATATGCTTTTGGCATTTGTCACTCAGTCGGGGTGCTATGGCTCCAGAGAGGATTTTTAACCTCAGCTGGAAAATCCATAGCTAATGCCAGAAATTATTAATGAAGTTTTTTCTGTTCTCAAAGTGCCTGAAGCCCTAGCTGTAGTTCATTGCTCTGCCCATACAGGTGGCACTGACCCTGTCTCTAGGGGAAATGACTGAGCAGATGCTGCTGCAAAGCTAACAGCCATAGAAGGGCCTAAAATAATTTTAACATTAACAACCACTGATGATTTAAATTTATCACTTTCCTATAATGAAAAAGAAGTGGAACAATGGAAACAAAAATGCAAAGCAAAACAGATTAATGGAGTATGGGTGTCATCTGAAGGAAAACCCCTGCTCCCTACAAGTTTCTATCACCAGATTTGCCAATCTGTTCATAAAAATGGTCACCTTGGTACCCAGGGTATCATGGACTCTGTTAAGAGAGTATGGATAGCCCCTGGTATAACTACCATAGCCTCTAAAGTGTGTTCAGCCTGCTCTACCTGCCAGGCATATAACCAATGCCTTTCATGGCAAAGTTTTCAGTGTGTGTCCTCTGGCTTACACACCTTTTGAGCACCTACAGATAGATTTCATAACAATGCCAAAGGCTGGACATTATAAATTTTGTCTAGTCATAGTAGATCAACTGACCAGATGGCCGGAAGCATTTCCTGTGACCCCAAGCCACAGCGGCTTTTGTTGCTAAGGTGCTTTTAAAAGAAATTATTCCTCATTTTGGCCTGCCAGCACGTATTGATTCAGATAGAGGAAGTCATTTTACTGATTCTGTCTTAAACCAAATATATTCTTACTTGGGGATAACTCTCAAATTCCATGTTCCATATCATCCCCAGAGCTCAGGCCAAGTTGAAAGAATGAAGAAAGAACTTAAAACTATGACTGGCAAATTATGCACTGAGACCCATTTAAAATGGCCTGAAATTCTCCCTCTGGCCCTATTTTATCTTAGAAGCAGGCCTAGAGGAGACCTACACATCTCACCATTTGAGATGCTTTTTGGACATCCGCCTATACAGGCTAAGCCTTTCTCCCTGGCATATACATCACTATTAGGGGGAGATACTACTATTGCTTCCTATATACAGGAATTAAAGGATAAACTGCATGAACTCCATGAGTCCAGAGCTGTAGTACAAGCCGGACCACTAGACTTTTCACTTCATGACTTGAACCCAGGAGACAAGGTGTATAATAAGAATTTCCAGCATACTGGAGCAACTCAGCCTTCCTGGGAGGGACCATTCCAAATATTGTTAACTACTCCAACATCTATAAAGGTTGGAGAGGAGGACTCTTGGATTCATTGCTCACATGTAAAGAGAGCATCTTCTGTTGAGACTGATTGACTGTATCCTATCACATGCATTGAAGATAATAATCCATTGACAAGTGGATGCTGTTTTTCAAGAAAACATTGAATTCATGATTTCTGTTCTTCTTTTTCCCTTATTTTTTATTATTGCTTTTCTTTTGATTAGAATATTTGATTTTCCCCCTTTTCCTCATTTCTTGTACTAAAGGTACATACAATTAATTTTTTTCTCTCTCTCTGCAGTAATATGTTTATATATATATATATATATATATATATATACACTTGCTATAATATCAATACATACCCCAAAGCTTTAAACTGTGGGAACCTGCCATTTATTGATAAAATGTTATGGGACTATGATTAATGTTTGTGTCTGATTCCAGGAAATGGAATAAAAACAAGGAGCACAGACTTAACCTGAATTGTGCAAAAAGAGCACACAGGAAATACTAATGTGGACTCAAGGTTGCAACACTTGACATACGTCAAGTCATAAGACTTCCTTGTATCTACATTCTTTATAAAGTACTCATACAGGTACCAAAATTTGACTATCATGCTGGCTCCCTATATCCCTGAGAATGAAAAAAGTCAGACCAGGTAATGAAGCTTCCCTATCAAAATAGAATTCTAGTTCATTTCCTTCTTATAGTATGACAAGTTCCTATAGTCTTGGTTGAAAATGGGTATGTGAAATATTACTGCATTCTGTTCTACAGACTTGTGGGATAAAAATTACTTTAAATTGGACCTGTACAAGGGCCTATTATCAATTTATTCTTGCTTACTCAACATTTTATGTACATAGATTTTGGTATTTTGATTCTGATTTTGAATTTTTTCCCCTTCTCTTTCTCCCAAAAGCTTAACTTCCTTCCATATTTTTCCCTTTATATGTTTTTTATTTGTTTTTTTGTTTGTTTTGTTTTTAGTGTTTTTGAATTCTTTTAATAACTGACTCATACACCTCCATAACTCAACAATGCATCCTGAGCTGAACTGGATGTTTTTTTAACACCCACTTCAGGGGGGATTGTATTTTAATAAAAATCCAAGATTTTGAATTTTTTTTTTTTGTTCAAGAAAGTTCCTCATGGAAGAAGATTGCTAACTCCTAAATCCAGAGAATAAACTGTTGCAGAAAGTTGCCAGAAAATCTACTTTACATCAAGATCAAGAATGAACCTTGGGGTGTGGTTGATTGAACTGAAGGTTGATTGAGTTTATTTTGAATGTACATTCTTTTGCCAAAGGGGACCGCCCCCTAATTGGCTTTTATTCAATGTGCCCAGGAAAACATTGGTTTTGTTGTCTCTGTCTGTCTGTCTGTCTGTCTGTCTGTCTGTCTCTCTCTCTCTCTCTCTCTCTCTCTCTCTCTCCTATTTTTCCCTTATCTCTAACTACTGTAATTTCATAGCTGGTATATTTACAAGGCCCATCAGAGAGACTAGTCTTCCTCAGGCCTCAGAGAGGTTGTGAATTTCAAAACTATTCCACCCTAATCAGACCATTCTTTAGAAGATCTGATTTAGCTATTTCCTGATCAATAGCAATAGAGATACTTGGAATAACACAATCAGGTCTTGGAAACCCACATTCTCCACCCTTGTCAGTGTAACAAGATTAGGAAGGGCTGCATCAAACTCAAGATTTAATTATTTGAGAAAATGTCCTTCAACAGACATGTGCAAAAAAAGGACAGACTGCTGGGCTAAGTCAAGCTTGAGCCACCATTGGCACATGTGAGATGCAGGAAGTGAGGTAGAGAACAGCTTTGGGAGTTCTCGGGAATTCCTGTGGGGAGGGCTAGAGTTCAGTTTGATCCTGGAGCTTGAGCTTGGAGGAGCCCCGCAGACTGCTTTCCTTCAGACCAGTCACGTGAGTGATAAGGACTGACCCCTTTCCCTTCCTTGGCTCTCCAAGGCCTTAATGCCTGCTTTGGCTCCACCTAAGCCAGAGTGGTTCTGAGTTAAACTCCTTTCCTTCTCTCCCTCTCTCTCTCCCTCTAATATTTTCTTCCTCCTGTTGTAATTAAATCACCATAAAAATTTGTCAGCTGAATTGGGTATTTTATAATTTGGGATTTCCCTTGGCGACCATTTAAATTTAGATTTTTTCAGTCTCAACCATAATTTTCACCCTTTACAGTTCTCTTCTTTGTTCAGTTGTTTTTCATTTGTGTCCAACTCTTGGTGATCCCATTTAGAGTTTTCTTGGCAAAGATACTGGAGAGATTTGCTCTTTCCTTCTCCAGCTCATTTTATAGATGAGGAAACTGAGGCAAAGAGGGTTAAGTGACTTGCCTAGGGTCACATAGCTAGTTTGTATCTGAAGCAAATTTGAACTCAGGAAGAGGAGTCTTCCTATCTCCAGGCCAGGCAGTATCACTGCCCCCTTAAAGAAGAGAAATGTTGTTATGGCTGTAGCTGATGGTCAGGAGTTTTCTATTAGGATTCTAGAAAATGAAATTAAAGAGCAAAAATATGTCCCTGGGTAGACAGCATAAGCCAAGACAGTACCTCGTTTGTGGACAATTTTAGCCTTAATTGACATCCCTGGAGTTGAAAAGGGAAATTTAATAATGAATTGGTAAAAAATATTCCTTAGAGGCAGTGTTGCATGTGAAATAGTTAAAATTTAATTATGAGGCTGTTAGTAGCTTTATTATATCAAAGTAGTGATAGTAAAGAGAGGGAAATGTAGGAAAGAGGTAGAGAGTTGCCTAGCCTAGCCCTACCACCCTATGTGTCATTCTGATGGAATGAAGCTCACCACCGACAGGGGTTCTCCCTCAGGTTCCAATCCCAGCCAGAAGAACGTGAGAGTGTGTCCAGTCTCTTGGTCTTGACTGGTCTTGACTTGCTGTTTTGCCTACCCATTAACTCTCCCATGTCACATCTCAGCAACCAATCGTAGTTCCTTAATTTGCCTGGTACCACCTGGGGGGGGGGGGGCACTGCCTGTGGGATTAGTTTCCCAACTGGTTGGTTTCAATTCATCTCTCTGAGCACCTGTCTATCCCTGCACATCTCAGTGACAAATGCCCGATTGATTACATCAAAGATCGATGATTGATTACATCAAAACAAAGGGAGGGGAATTCTCTTCCCACACATAGTAGATGAGAGTATTGAACTTAGAATTAATCTACCAGCCAATTAAATAAGACTTTATTAATCATGTCCTCAGTGCCAGTCATTGTGTTAAGTACTAGAGTGCAAAAATAAAAATGGAATCGTTCTTATCTTCATAGAGCTTACATTATAAAAATGGAGATGACATGACCATGTGTGAATATATACAGAAAATATACACAAGAGATTCAAGGTGTGGGGAGGGAGTATTCAAGTTTCTGAGGCAAAAAAGTTCCAGGCCTGAAGTTAAGAAGACTCTTCTTCCTGAGTTCATATCTGACCTCAGACATTTACTAGCTATGTGACCCTGGTCAAGTCACTTCATCCTGTTTACCTCAGTTTCATCACCTGTTAAATAAGCTAGAGAAGGAAATAGCAAACCACTCGAGTTTCTTTGCCAAGAAAACTTCAAATAGGAATCATAAAGAGTCAAGCATGACTGAAAATGACTCAATAACAAAGTTCTAGTAGCTGAGGGGGATCAAGGCAGGCTTTGTGTAAAAAGGTGATATTTGGGCTGAGTATTAAAGGAAACTCAGGTCTCTAAGTGACAGAAGTAGTGAGGGGAGGCATTCCAGTGTAAAATTGAGATTTAAACTCTGGACTCCATTCCCCAGGAGTCCTTGCTAGCTCCCAGAATGCCCTCTAATCTCACTGAATTCTCACCTGGGACGAGAGCAAAATTTTATTTAAAGGGTCTTCCCCGTAGGCAGGGTCTCTCTTTACTCCCTGTCTCCGCTGGTAAACAGACACGCCTCATGATGTGAGTAAAATTTTGGGTGGACCTTATGGCCCACCTGGCACGTGCCTTTTCTTACTTGTATATTCTGAAATTCTCAACCTTTAATAAACCTCATAAAATATAATACTCCTTGCAGAGAGAAACTAATTTCTACCTGCCTCAGTTTCCCCTAAATTTTAATCTTTATACCAGGTACCACTGTATAGTCAGAGTGAAGGCCTTTTGTGACACTTAATAGCTGTGTGACCTGGAACAAGTCACCAAAACTCTGAGCTGAGATTTTCTCATCTCTAAAATGGGAAAAATAATACCTATAGCACCTACCTTACCTGGCTGTTGGGAGATTATATAACAGAATATATATGATATAATTATATATGTGTATATAGTATAAACAATATGTCATAAATTACATAAAAATGCATCCTATTATGTATTATAATATTTTTAATACAGCATACATTTTCAGTCATTATTAAGAGACTTTTGGGAAGATGGTGGAAGGAGAGATTTCAAGGAGCTCAGAAGCATAAGGATCCTCCTTAAAAATAACAATAGAAACTTTAAAAAGGACAAAATTTCAGGAAGTTCCTTTTTTGGGAGTGGTGAAATGCAAAGGTGCCCAAATATATGGTTTCCTCAGTATAGGGAATTTCTGATGAGAAAACTCCATCTCCTGATTTGGACTGGCAATTGTTAAGAACCTTTTGGTCTTAGAGAGTTGCCTGGGATATTCAGAGGTGAATGACGTCTCAGTGGTCAAATGGTTGGCAGGTGGCAGGGATGGGGTTTGAACTCAAATTCTCCTACTCTAGATTTTTCTACTATGCTACAGTGCAACATTTTATAGATGCTTTCTATTGTATCACATGGAATTACTTTTCCAAATGTAGAAATTGAGGCTTAGGAAGATGATGTGACCAGTCCAAGGCCACATAGTAAATGATCAATAGAGCTGAGATGATAGATATCTTCAGGTATTTGAAGGACTGTCATCTGGAACTAGAATTAGAGTGATTGGACTCAGAGCACAAACAGACATTTATATATAAGGGCATGCAAAGTATTACAAAGTTTTTTTAAGTTATTTTCTAGTCAGAGAAATGCAAATTAAAACAATTTCACGTACACCCATAAAATTAGCCAAAATAGCTTCCAATGATAAAAATGAATGTTGGCAGGGAAACAGACACTTTTATGTTATTGAAAGAACTATAAATTGCTTCAAGCTTTTCAGAAAGCCATCTGGCAATGTACAACAAGAGTTACAAATTGATTATGACCCTTGACCAGCAACCCATTTCTAGAACTATATCCCAAGGGTGTTATTAGGAGAAAAGGACTTATCGGGACAAAAATGCCCAATATAAAAGTGAAAACACTGGAGGAAAAAATAAACACACATATCCAATAAATGTGAAATGGGTGAATAAATGGTGTCATATTAAATGCAATGGGAAAGGAATATTTCATAAAATGAGAAGTATGGAGAATGAAAATATTTATAAGGAATCCTATAAACTGACATAAAGTGAGGTCAATAGGATGAGAAAAATTATATATACAAAGATTATAACTCTGTAAAAACTAGAAATGGCAATTAAATTTTATAAGCCTGCAGATGGAAAGGAGGTTGAAGGAGATGTAAAGCAAATAAACTGTGAGGATTATTATTTTGTTAGATTTTATATTGTACTGTTATTTTTTACATCAAAATGTAAACTGTGACTTTCACAGCCTTATTTCAGATGCAATTACATATTGTGTTTATTTTTTATATTGGTTGAGTATTAAATTTATAGATGATGGGTAGACAGCTTGAGTACAATGTCAAGAGAGGAAGCCTCTAGCACTTTGGGTGGACCTCCTGTTGTAAACATATGGGAAGATGAGGACAAGAGTCACACATGTTTGTAATGTGTGTTTTTGGAAGGAACATCCAAACTAGTGGAATATAGATCTTTTTGGATATTTGAACATTAGAATTAAATTGATAATCATAATAATGAATAACAATGAAAATGAGGATGGACCTGTTTGTACAAAAATATTTATAGCTGCACTTTTTGTGTTGGCAAAAAATTGGAAACTGAGGGGATGTCACTTGATTGGCTAAACAAACTGTGGTATATAATGGTGATGGAATACTATTGTGCTATCAGAAATGACGAAATGATTGATTTCTATAAGAACCGGAAGGACCTACATGAAATCATGTGGAGTGAAATAAGCAGAAGCAGGCAAACATTGTACACAGTAAATGAAACATTGTGGAACAATCAAATATAATAGACTTTGCTACTAACAGCAATACAATGATCCAGGACAATTCCGAGGACTTATGAGGAAGAACACTATCCACATCCAGAGGAAGAACTAGGGGAGTAGAAAAGCAGAAGAAAATACATGATTTATTACTTGTTTATATGGGTGTATGATTTGGAGTTTTGGTTTTAAAAAATTACTCTTACCAAAATAAACAATATGGAAATAGGTTTTGAGCATGTAAAACCCAGTGGAATTGCTTGTCAACTATGGGAGAGGGGAAGGAGACAACATGTAACCTTGGAAAACTTATGCGTAGATTTGTTGCTGGAATAAAATAAATAATATTTAACAATAAATAAATAATATTAATTTAAAAAATAATAATGGCCTTATGTGACTCAGGTTTGCAGAGGGCTTTACCTATATCTCACATATATATGTTATACATTATAAACATATGTCTATAGTTCATTCAGACCCATGGTATCATAAGTTTAGGGGGATGTCTGCATTCTAGTGATGCAAATGACTTGCCTATTAATTTTAGTCTTAGAGAGGCACCTGATCCACTGGGAAATTGCAACTTGTGATGATAAACTTTTTTTCTTTGAAGTGATGCTGAGCAGAAGGAAGCAGAGGAAACCAGAGCTGAGGGACATGGACTATCAATGACTTCTGGGATTTTGAAAATGGATAAATATTAGAGCCTTATCTGAAGAGAAATTCAAGGATTGATCAAAGGGCCATTCAGAAGGGAGATTACTTATACCTTCACACACTTGCTAAAATCCTATCACCTTTCATGCTCCATTATTCTTTGACTGGTTGTACCCCACTACTGTAGGGAGGTTCTTCTGGGAACCAAGAGAAGAAAGGGATGAGAATAATGGAAATGCTTACGCTTCCTCTTAGCCTTTTAAAGGAACCCAAATCCCATGTATATCCAAACTATACTTCTTGTATTCTCCCCACGCCTCATGTTTCAGCTGTTTTTATTGCCTACATGATCCTGGAATTTAGATGAGATTGGGCCTCTGCTTTCCCTCTCTTGAAACCTGGGTGTAGAGTAAGGTTAGCTATAGCCCTGTTTTTTCCATTCTTACCATCCTTGACCTTGGGTTGGACTATCCCCGTGCTTCCCATTATGTTTTATAGGTGTCATCTTTATGGCTCATGTATCTAAAAGTAAATTAAAGGGATTAGAAGCAAAATAAATAAATAATAAACAAACAAACAAACAAATAAATAAAATCAATAATAATTATTGGTTCCAAGACAGAAGAGCCTAAAGACTAGAAATCAGGGTTAAAAGACCTGATCAGGGTTACAGAACTAGGAAGTTTCTGAGGCCTGATTTGAACCCAGACTCCAGACTCCAGGCCTGGTGTTTTATCCATTGTGCTACCTAGCTACTCTTGGTGATAGAGTAATATACATGTGAAGATTTGAATCTAGATTTTTCTAGGTCTGGGCCAACCTTTTTTTCACTTATGCCATGTAACCAAAATTGGTCTTTGTTTTCAAACCAGGTTAATCCCAAAATATATAATTTGGATTTTTGGTTTGTCAGTTTCTTATGAATTTGTGATTTGGTCATATTGAACTACCATTAGTGACTCCATTTTACCTTTATCCATCATTTTGTGAAATTGTCTCAAAGTCACCTGAATTTAAAGAAGTCAACATGATTATTTTCCCCTCCCAAAAGACACCCAACTTAAAGAATGTCATAAAACACTCCCTTTCACCTTTTCTCCTCAGTGTCTCCTGATTGTCTTCCAGTCTCCTCCAGCCAATCCTCACTCTTACTTCATTTTTTTCTTGATCCCCTGCTCCAGAAAGATACCAAGTGTCTTATCTCTTTCATCCTGTTTTTCATTTCCTCTAAACCAAATAGCATATTTACTGAGTAAGGATCAAAATTCTGGGTCCTTGGCTGCTGATGGCCTAGAACCAGGTTTGTTTTGTAAACCTGTTCGCTGACTGCTACATATATCAGTTGTCTGGATGACATTTGATTTTTTTGTTTCAAAGTGACCCTGTGAATCAATTAGCCAGGGCACATTCCCCACTAAGGAAACTGATGAGATTGTCTTGAGGATAGACATTTTTTTCTATCTGGTCAAGTATAGCCATTCTTCCCGACTTTGTCCTATTTCTAAACACATTCCTCTCTAGAATGTGCCCTGGACATCCTCCACAAAGCCTCAGATCTTTGTCTCAAATGTTTTTTCAAACTCTGGAATTAACGCATTTGAAGTACTCTCTAGGGCTCCACCCCAACCCTGGAGTCTCTTCCTCCAACTGGAAGGCACCTCCTAGAACCTTCAGTTAAGGAGAGTTCCTAGGTTGGTTAGAACTATTCCTCTCTTTTGTTGACTATGGGCTGAAGACAATAGATTGTACTAGAAGCAGTGGGAAAGAGATACTTGGTGTCTCGTTGTCTTCTTCCTTTTTGTTTAATTTATAACTACCCTTTGGATAACTTGTCTGATTTAGTTTTCTTCTCAACCTTTCCCTCTATTTCCAGAAGCTATTTAGGGCAATCCAAACTTGAACAAAAGTCCCATCACAAAATACCCAAGGAATCCATCAGTTCTTGCTTGAACATTTCCAGTGAGGAGGTATAATGGTTACACTATCACCTTCCAAGGCAACTAACTACATTTTCATATTGCTATAATTGGGAATTATATCATTCCTTCAAATTTAGCTCTTCCTCACTGCAATTACAACCCTTGCATCTAGTTCTGTCTTCTGGGGCCAAACAGAATAAGTCTAATAATCCCCTTTTCAAATACTATCCCTTCAGATACATGTCACCTCCCCATAAATCTTCTCTGAGTTACAGATTCCTGGTTCCTTCATCTAATGCTCAGATGGAATGATCTTGAAACCCTTTATTATCCTAGTCCCTCTCATCTAGTTACTCTCTGACTTACTGATAACTTTTTAAAAATATGGCATCCAGAGCTATACAGTTTCTATGTAACATGAATCCCTCCAAGTTCAAGTCCAAAGTTAGGCAAAGATGACACCCCTGAAAGCTTATTCATCAGGACTTTGACTGCTGGGCTCGCTAAAACATCTGATCTGAATTCCTAATCCCAAGACCTCCATGCTTCAAGATCCTAGGCTAGATAAGAGACCACACTCCATGAATGTAGAAGCAGATGAGCAAAGGAAAAGACTATAAGACCTTGCACCTATTTCCTGGATGTATATAGCCTGAGAGTTGGAGGGTAGATGGAGATGCTAGGGCCAGTACCCCTTGGTGTCTTTGGCTGTGAATGACTGAGTAAATTCACCTTCAGATGAGAATGGAGGGAAAAAACAACAAACCAATGTCACCATGAGAGTTCATTTTAAAGGGAATACAGCATAAAGATGATAAACAATGAATGAGAAAATGTTGCTCCCAAATTTGTGGAAGACCAAACCAATTCTCTAAGCTGTTGGAACCAGATTCCCCAATGTTTCTATCATCTGGGTGATGCCACCTTAGGTTGTCTAGTTATATGCCAAAGTCTCTTACTTTGTAAAGTGTTTTGCAAACCTAAAAACATCATGAGGCTATCAGTTTTATTATTCCCCAATATTTATTCCCCCATTATAAAATTTAAAAATCTAGGTTGGCCAATTTGACCAACATGTAAAGTGTTGAAGACAAGGACCATGTTCCTTTTGCTTCCTGTCATCTCCAACCTATAAAGCCTTTGGCTTCTGTCCTCTCTTAGGGATCCACTTATAAGAGATGGCTTCCAAGAATCAATGTAGCTTAAGAGAAAACACTGCTGCCCCGTGGTTTAAGACAAAAGGTAAATGATTAATTATAATAATAGCTAGCATTTGCTTAGAACCTACTATGTTCCAGGCACTGTGCTAAGTGTTTTAGAAATATTATCTCAGTGGATTCTCAGAACAACTCTAGGAGACTGGTGCTATTATCATCCCCATTTTACAGAAGAGGAAACAGGCTGAAAGAGGTTTAGAGATTTGCCCATGGTCACTACTAGTTAAGTGTCTCAGGCAGGATTTGAACTCGGGTTTTCTTTAATATATAAGATAAGAAATAGCAATCATATTTATATAAGGTAATTTTGAGAGAGGCACTCCAGCCTACCTTTCCAGTTCTATTTTTCATAGTACAGGTATTCTTTCCACATTGTGGGGACTCTGGGAGCCTCCCTCTCTCCCATCTGGAAAATCAATATAAAATCTTTTGACTCTCCCTTCATACCAGAGAAAGTCTGATTTTTCTTCTTTTATGGGATGTTTATAGTACCTGACTATAAAATTTGGGTTACGTATTTAGTCAGAGGCTATATAGAGGTCAATGCTACATTTCCAGCCTTTGTGTGTTATCTGCTGGCTTTTGTGTTGTTTTTGTAAACTTTACTTTTATGCTTATTTTAACTTTAATTGTTAGTTAAATTTTTAAATGAGTTTTTATTTACAGTATTGAAAAATAAAATATATAATGCTAAACATATATTTTATGCATTTCTGAGTTTCTAAAATTTTCCTGTGTTGCATACTGCTTCTGTAAAACTCCCCCCAAATTCCCATTTAATTTCTTAGGCTGACCTATAACATATTGACACTATATATGATATTGATGGGGAAAATCATGAAGTGGAAGGAATGCCTGCACTTCCCTTTCCACATTCAGCATTTCACCTAAACTCGATATTAACCAAACTTGGCAAGCTGTCTCCCATGTGTTTACCTTTGCACAGGTTATTCCCTTGGTCTGGAAGATCCTTCCTTCTTCCCTTTGTCTTGTAGAATCCTTGACTTCCTTTAAAGGTTAAATTATATACCATCTCCTACAAGAAGGCCTTCCTGATTCCTCAAGTTCAAGAGGTCTCACCCTTTTATTTTTTTCAAACCCTCAGCTTCCATCTTAAAATAAATACTCTATATTGGATCCAAGAAAGAAGAGTGGTAAGGACTAGGCAATGGAGGTTAAGTGATTTGCCCAAGGTCACACAACTAAGAAGTATCTGAGACTAGATCTGAACCCAGGAACTCCCTTCTCCAAGCCTGGTTCTCTAACCATAGAACCACCTAACTACCCAAGGTCTTAACCTTTTTTGTGTATGTCATGAATCCCTTTGGCAGGCTAGTGAAGCCTATAGACCCTTTTAAAGAATTTTGTTTTTAAATGCATAAAAGAAAATTCCAAGGGTTACCAAGGAAACACAAATTAAAATGTAATATAGTAATCAAAATGTTTTTTTTAAGTTCTTGGATATCCTTGAACCAATCCCCAATTCTCTCTCTCTCTCTCTCTCTCTCTCTCTCTCTCTCTGTGCTGAAATTATTGTGTGTATTCTTCCTTATGTACCTCTTGGGTCCCTTGGATAATTTGCCTTAAGGGCAAAAATCGTTTTACAGTTTGACTTTGTATTCCCAGCTCATATATAGTACAATGTCTTGGCCCTAGTGGGTGCTTAATAATAGAATATGTTATAATAGTAATATATATTAATAGAACACTATGTTAATTAATTGTATAATTAATATATTGATATTACTTATGTTGTGAATATATAACAATATTATTATTATTAAATTTAATCATTAATGAAATACCCATAGTATCTAGAAGTTCTTCCTTCTTTTCGATCTGAAATCCTAAATTTCTAGAACCAGCTCAAATGTCACCTGATCTCTCCCTCCTATTAAGTAAATGGTGTTTCTCACCTCAGAATTCTCCTAGTATTTTATTCAACCTTTCTTAAACCTGTTACATTTTGTTCTGTCTTTATTTGCGTATAGATCTTACCTCTCCAATCTCATGAAGCAAGAAGTTCAAGAAGACCACAGTCTAATTTACCTTATATTTCCCAGGATCAATGAATCCCTGATGAATAAGTGAATGAATACTTGCCTTTGTCTTTTGCTTCCATTTCTTCCTGTTCCTTACTTCAGGACAATGGAGAACAAGAACAAATCACTCTTCTCCATGGTCATGCTGCCCTACTGGGGAGTGTGTATATAGGGGGACTTGCCGTGGTCCGTTGAGCTAGTCAATCCTCCCTCTCCATGTAAACCCAGAACATGTTATATCTAGATACCTTTGTCAGACGAGAACACCTCTATGAAATCTATCAGTCAGTCAAAGGCATTTTAACTAGGTGTGACAGGAGGAATATTTAGATTGACTCAGGAGTCTTGGCTGCACTCCATGGGTCGTGTATAATACCACCAAGCAAGTTGGAAGTGAGCATCTGGAACATGGTGGTGGAAACAGTTCCAAGTGTGGAACTGAATGAAACCAGATTTGGGCTAATAAAAGCAGGGTGTGATGGCATATTTGGGTGTCTTGTTCAATAATTGCTCAATTAATAAGAAGCTCTTTTTATACTCTTGAACACTATTTTTGCTCTTTATTTTATTCATTTATACATTCTTTTCTTGTAAGTTTTGTGGACTTTTTTTTTAGTGTAAAAAGCGTTTTAGTGATCATAGTGATGTTTTGCATAAAGAATTTAAATATGTCATTGACTTATACATGGAGGGGTTCTCACCTCTTGGTGATAGATGTTAGGAAAAGTGGGATCAGGCTTGTATCTGAAAAGAAACTGGTAGAGTTTGCTATTTGCTAAATATTGAATTGAACAGTTACATAGCCCTGGAGACAGGAACACTTGAGTTTAGACCCAGCCTTCAGGCATTTGTGTGACCCTCAACAAGTCACTTGACCTTTGTTTGCCTCAGTTTCCTCAATTATAAAGTGGGGATAATAGTCACACCTCCTTCCCATGATGGTTGTGAGGATCAAATGAGACAATAATTGTGAAACTCTTAGCATAAGGCCTGGCACATGGTAAGGGCTAGATAAATGTTAGTTACTATTATTGTTGTTGTTACTCATGTGTCATTGTGAAATATTTAAACCAGCAATTATGGATTTTACCTCATCCTGCTGTTTCCCATTTTTCAGTCATTTCTCTTGAAGTATTATTCTGTGGTTGATCGGGTGAACAGTGCCCAAGTTTTTGGTTTCTTGTCTGATTCAACTTGTATTTCTGTTTAGTCGGGCTTCTTGAAACCATATCAAAGACTGGAAAGTTTCCATATCCTTTTTGAACTTTTGTCTCTCGCCTCGAATTTCTTTACTTCTCAAGCCTCCAGAGTGGAGAATTGGATTGATTGACCTTTGTATGTCTTTGACTCCTTGGACCACCTTAAACTTTTGACTTTTTCTTTCTTTTTGCTGATTAAGAAAAGGTAGCACTTCTGACAGAAACTCCTTTTCCCACATTTCATCTTTGTTGCCTTTAACTGGGCAGTGTGGATTTGAGTGATTATGTGTCTAGGTACATAGCCTTAGAGAGTCGTGTCATCTTTTCAAGTCTTTCTTCAGTCTCTCTAATGACTTCTGCCTTCCAGGTGCTTGACCCCTGGCTTAAAGGGGGTTCTTTGACTACTCTTTCTTCTGGTTCACACCAGGGAAATGGTCCCACATCACTTTTGTGTCTAGAAGTGGTTTTGTGTTTTCTCTTAAACTTTGTCAGACGATATCTTTGTTCATCATAGTTAAAGCAAAAGTTAGAGACAGTTTTGAAAAAAATTACTACGTTATAGTATAATTGGTTTGCCAGTAGTAGGCGTTGAATGAATGCTTGTTGATTGATATTTAAAGCTTAAAACCCCCCAAAACTTTCTGGAATGCATCTAAACATGCCCTTTTTCTCAAAATCATTTGAGATATTCATGTTATCTTTAATCATGTTTAATCATTAGACATAATTTCTGTTATTCATGTTTAGCTAAGATTTGTAAAAATTTTCCTTTTTCAGACTTTAGTAACTCTTTCGTTTCATTTCATTTCATTTCATCTGGGCAGCTCAGTGGCACAGTGGATCGAGAGCTAGCTTCAGATAGTTGCTAGCTGTGTGACTCTAGGCTAGTCACTTAATCTCTGTAAGTTTTAAGTCTCCACAATGTAAAATGGGGATAGTAATATCATCTACCTCCCAGGGATACTGTGAGGATCAAATAAGATAACAAAATCACAGAAAAGGATGAAGTACCTACAACTCCTGCTACCTTGTCTGCTTCTGTGACAAGTTTCTTTCAGTAAGCTTGAAGAGAATTAGTTTGCATTCTAATACTTTTAATCAGTTTTTTAAAGCAGTTATTTTATCCATATGTGTCATAATTCAAGAGACACTGAATGAAAAGGAATAATTGTAGCAAGGTAGACCCTTTTCTTGGGGCTTACTTCAGGCTCAGAGATATGTCCACTATGCAACCTGGTTGGATTAGGTCTTCATACCTTAAAAGCTTTTCTTTGCATTATTTTGGAGATTATGAATATTGGATACAAAAACCTATTTTTTTAATGTCATTCTTCCCTGGGGTACCACCTCACACCTCATACCTCATACCTATCAGGTAAATGTTGGAGGGGATGTGGAAAGATTGGGACACTAATGCATTGTTGGTGGAATTGTGAACTGATTCAATCATTCTAGAGGGGAATTTGGAAATATACCCAAAGGATTATAAAACCATGCATACTCTTTGATCGGGTAATGCTACTACTGGGAGTGTATCCCAAAGAGATAATAAAAAAAGAGGAAAGGAACTATTTGTACAAAAATATTAATAGTAGCTCTTTTTGTGGTAGCCAAGAATTAGAAATTGAGGCAATGTCCACCAGTTAGGGAATGGCTGAATAAATTGTGGGTATACATGTGGGTGATGGAATACTATTGTGCTATTAGAAATGATAAGCGAGATGATCTCAGAAAAAACTGCAAAGATTTGTGGGAATTGAGGCAAAGTGAAATAAGCAGAACTGGGAGAACACTGTACACAGTAACAGCAGCATTGAATGATGTGAAAAACTGTGAAAACTTGGCTGCTCTCAGGAATGCAGTGATCTGGGACAATCCTGAAAGACTTGGGATGGGGAATGTGTCCACCTCCAGAGAAAGAGCTGTTGGAGTCTCTTTCACATTAGTGTGTTTGTGGTTTTATTTTGTGGTTCGGGTTAGCTCTGAGAGTGCTCTTAGAACAACGTCCAATATGGAAGTGGGTTTTCCATGACAAAAAAAAAAAAGAACAAAAAAGTAAAGACTTCTAACAAATAAAAAAATGTCACTCTTGAGTTTTTATGAGTCAGTATTATATTCAGAAGACCGTGGCCAACAGTTCCATCTTCATGAGCTGTTTGTTCCAAAGGAGTCTGGTGATTGAGTTCAGCACAATACTTTTGTAGTATAGAGATTTGTCATCTGCCTGTATGTGGAACACAGTTGGACTGGCAAATAATTAGAGGCTCCAGACCATGGCTCACTATTGATTGCTACCAACTTAGTAGGTCGTTGATGTTCAGTTGTGCAGTGATGTGCTGCAGAGCCTTCGCCGGTGCCTTACATAATCGATGGCCATCACTATTATGATGTGGTGATGGAATTAAATTTGCTGAGTCATGATATCCCTCTCAGGCTGCTTCCTGGTTAGCTATTGACCCTCCGCATGATTTTCTGCTGACTCTCCCAGATCTGGGCCACCCAGAGATTCTTCCACAGGCAATTAGACAGGATTGGTCGGGAGAATCCACTGCAAACACGTCGTGCCGACAAAGGTCAGTGCTCTGCCAATTGCCTATTTATTCAAGGCACCGGTTGTGAACTTGATGAAAAGCATTGGCTAATGTCAGGGAAGGGAGCTGCCTTGACGTACCGCTCCGGCTCCTTGAGGTTTCCGTTCCCGTGTGAGTGGTTAGGGGTCAGGTCAGGACCAAAGAGGCCATTGAGAATGAATTAGCCCCACATAAACTGTTAGCCTTTCTCCGGCTTTTAGCGTCACCCCCACCCCCACTTCTTAAATTCTGTCTCCCGGCTTCGTTTGTCTGAGTGCAAAGTAACATTCTGTCCACTTAACAGGAATTCCTGTTGTTCTCCCTTTTCGTCACAGTACCTAAGCCTGTCAAACAAGTCATAAATCAGGGAGGCTCTCCAGGAGCTCCGGATTGTTTTCAGAATAATCAGAAAATTCTGCCCAGGCAGAAAGGACCTCAGGGAATAGCTAATCCCACCGTAAACTGACATGTAACTAGGTTGGAGGTCGGTAAGTACATCCAGTGGGCGGGGCGAGAAGCTCACTGGGGGAAATCTCTCCCCTCCGCAGATCATCTAGCCGCTTTCGATTCAATTCAATCCCGTTGGATCCCTTCAGCATCTAGTAAGCCCCTACTATGTACCAGAGGCAGCGACATGGCTCAGTGGCTAGAGTGAGGATCTGAAGTCAGGAAGGCTCCTCTTCCTGAGGTCAAATGTAGCCTCACAAACTTACTTGCTAGCTGTGTCCCTGGGCAAGTCACGTAACCCTCTTTGCCTCAATTCCTCCTCTGTCAAATGAACTGGAGAAAGAAATGGCAAACCACATCCATTATCGCTGCCTTGAAAACCTCAAGCAGGGTCTGGAAGTGTCAGATATGACTGAAAAGCAACAGTAACAACAGACTAGGTGTCTTGCTAGACCAGGGGACAGAGTGTCGAAAGACACAAACTTTTCCCTTCACTCAAATAGTAGCTGCATTCGGAAGGAAGGAAGGAAGGAAGGAAGGAAGGAAGGGAGGAAGGAAGGAAGGAAGGAAGGAAGGGAGGAAGGAAGGAAGGAAGGAAGGAAGGAAGGAAGGAAGGAAGGAAGGAAGGAAGGAAGGAAGGAAGGAAGGGAGGGAGGGAGGGAGGGAGGGAGGGAGGGAGGGAGGGAGGGAGGGAGGGAGGAGGAAGGAAGGGAGGGAGGGAGGGAGGGAGGGAGGAAGGAAGGAAGGAAGGAAGGAAGGAAGGAAGGGAGGGAGGGAGGGAGGGAGGAAGGAAGGAAGGAAGGAAGGAAGGAAGGAAGGAAGGAAGGAAGGAAGGAAGGAAGGAAGGAAGGAAGGAAGGAAGGAAGGAAGGAAGGAAGGAAGGAAGGAAGGAAGGAAGGAAGGAAGGAAGGAAGTGAGGGAGGGAGGGAGGGAGGAAGGAAGGAGGAAGGAGGAAGGAAGGAAGGAAGGAAGGAAGGAAGGAAGGAAGGAAGGAAGGAAGGAAGGAAGGAAGGAAGGAAGGAAGGAAGGAAGGAAGGAAGGAAGGAAGGAAGGAAGGAAGGAAGGAAGGGAGGGAGGGAGGGAGGGAGGGAGGGAGGGAGGGAGGGAGGGAGGATTATATGTAGTATTTGAAAAGGGAAATAGTTCTGAAGAAAAAATAATCTGATGTTCTCTGAGCAAGTTGTATAAGAAGGGGAGAGAGTTGAGTCAGGAAAACAAGGGTGTTGACTTGAGCTAATTAAGGAAGGAGAAATCGGAAGGGAACCATGAAAGAGATGTGAAGAAATTTGAAAGGATTTGGTGACTGATATGGAATACCTGGAAAGGAGGAAAGTCAAGGATGAGGGAAATTACAAGTCTGGGAAGCATTGGAAATGGTGGAACCACTAAAAGATATAGGAAAATGAGGAGAAAGACCTCATCTTTAGAGCAAGGCTAAACAATAATTTATTAAGTGTCTACTATGTATTAAACCTAGAGTTAGGTACTGAGGTTGCAAAGACACAAAGGAAATAGCCCTTGACTTCAAGGAGCTTGCATTCTTTGGGGAAAGTGACATTGGCACATATTAATGTGTAGAAAATAAGTTCTAGGAAAGCTTTAATGAAGAAGCACTAGTAGCCAGGAATGGGGGTGGGGTTGGGGGTGTCAATAAAAGCCTTGAATTGAAGGTAGCATCTGAACCAGAGCTGTGAAGCATATTGGAGATGCTCAGGGACTAAAATTGGGAGGGATTGCATTCTAAGCCCTGAGGACAGCCTATGTAAAGTCTAGTGACAACAGAAGGAAAATTATATTAAAAAGCAGCAAGAAGAAAAGTTTGGCTAGACACTACAGCACATGCTCAATATACAAGAAGACTAGAAAGTTAGAACAGAGCCAGGTTGTGAAAGACTTTCAAAATCAAACCAATGAGTGGGGCTAGGTGGTACAGCAAAAAGAACTTCCTAGACAGGTGATTATGGGGAAATCACTTTAACTATCATCTTCCTCAGTTTCCCCATCTGCACAACAAAGAACTAAATAATAGTGTCTACCTCCCAGGACTAGAAGTTGAGCAGCTAGGTGGAATGGTGGATAGAGAGTTAGACTCATCTGCCTGAGTTTCTAGCTGTGTGACTCTGGGCAAGTGACTTAAGCTTGTTTGCCTTAGTTTCCTCATCTGTAAAATGAGGTGGAGAAAGAAATCGCCAACCACTCCATTATTTTTGCCAAGAAAACCCCAAATGGGGTCATAAAGAGTCAGACAGAAATGAAAACAACAACAGCAAAACCCAGGATTGTTGGGAGGGTCAAATGAGGTGATATTTGTAAAACTCTTTGCAAATATTAAAATTCTCTATAAATACAATCTATTCTTTTTTTTTTTTTTGCTTGATCATGGAGGGAATAGGGAACCACAATACTTTGTCAAGTAGCAGAGCAACATTGTCAGACTTAAGATTTAAGAATATTTGTTTAGTAAGGAAGGAAGATGAAGGGAGATGTGTGGCGAATAAATTGGAGAGGGAAGAGACATGAGACAATAGAGACCAATTTGGAAGGCTATTGCAATAGACCAGGAAAGAGGAGATGAACACCTGAACTACGGAGGTGGCCAGGAGAGATAATGAGGTGTTGAGTTTAAGATAGGCTGAGTTTGGCACATAGGCTCCAGGATTTCAAGGTAAAGTTGTCCAGCCATCAGTTCTACTGATATAAATATATTAGTACTTTCATTCTTGAGTATTCCTTCTGCTCACATGGAACATAACCTTTCCACGCCTCAGGAGACAGTCTGTATGAGTTACTTTGGGAAAAAAAAAAGTCTAGTTGTGGCCAACTCTTAGGTGGTGAGTTTCTCTAAACTTAATTAAAGTTGGTCATCAGACTACAGCCTCACAGTTTGTCAACAGCCTTTTATTTTGTGCTCAAAGCCTTTGAAATGTGGTCAATCTTTCTGAATAACACATTCAACTTGCATATGCCTCCTCCACCTCATAGAAAAGCATCAGAATGGAACCTGACTATAGAAATAGAATAAAAATGTATGACTTGGAAAGTAGCTAAGTGGCTCAATGGATTGAGAGCCAGGCTTGGATCTGGGAGGACCTGGGTTCAAATCTGGTCCTAGATACTTCCTAGCTGAGTGACCCTGGGCAAGTCACTTAACCCTGTTGCCTACCCCTTCCTGCTTTTCTGCCTTCAAACCAATACACAGTATTGATTCTAAGACAGAAGGTAAGTTTTTTTATGTATAAATAGACACTAAGTCTGATTACAAGACAATTTGGAGTGATATAAATTATTTATAATTTTATTTTGAGTTTTTTATGTACGTACACTTACTCATTTTAAAAACAGGAGAAAAAAAAAGAAAATGCATTATGGAGAGAGCATTGTAGAATAGAAGATACAGTGCTCTAGAAGACAAACAGCTAGGGACAGAGTGGATAGAGTGCTGAGCCTAGAGTCAGGAAGACCTTAGTTCAAATCTGACATCATATACTTATTAGCCTTGGGACCCTGAGAAAGTCACTCAATCCTGTTTGTCTCCGTTTCCTTATTTGCAAAATGAACTGGAGAAGGAAATAGCAATCCACTCCACTTTCTATTCTAAGGAAACTCAAAGAAGGTCACAAAGAGTCCTGCACAACTGAAACATCTGAATAACAGCAACAGCAGCAACAACAACAAAGCCAGTAGTGTTGAACTCAAAGGACTCCAGTATCTTTACCAAGAAAACCCCAAAGGGGATCATGAAGAGTCAGACCCAACTGAAAGGACTAAACAAAAATAACAAAAATTTCCCCCTCTATAGTTCTCCTCTATCTACTCATGGAGAACCATCCCTTATAACAATTTTTAAAGAAAAAAAGTAATAACAAGAAAAACAATTCCCCCAAACTGGTCAATGCCTTGAAAACAAAATCTGACATAATATGCAGTGTCAGATGGATCCCCACCTTTGGAAAGGAGTTGGCTAGAGAAAGAGGTGGAAGCATCTTCTCACATCTCTTCTGTAAGGCCAAGCTTATTCTTTAAAATGTTGCAACATTTTTTTTAAGAAACCCTTACCTTTCTTCTTGGAATCAATATTGTGTATTGGTTCCAGGGCAGAAGGGTGATAAGGACTAGGCAATGGGGGTCAAGTGACTTACCCAGAGCCATACATTCATTTTCTATTGTTTTGTTGTTGTTCTTTTCATTACATTGTAGAAGTCATTTTGTATATTTTTTTCTTAACTTTGCTTTAGTTCATTTTAAGTCTTTTTAAGCCTTTCCAAGCTTAAAATATTATTTTAATAGTTTATGGTATTTTAATAAAATTAATTTTCCATGTTATAATATTGAAAATGTTATATTATTAATATTTCATCACAGTCATATACAACAATTTGCTTCACTAGTCCCCATGCAAGAGGCATCTACTTTTCAACAAGCATTTATTAAATAACCAACTTAAATTTATTAAATTATTAAATATTTAAATAAGATGTTTATTGAATTTATTAAGTATGACAAACAGTGCTAAACTGGATCTACAAAGACAGAAGTGGAATGATTTTTTTCTTAAGGAGCTTGCAGTCTAGTTGGGAAAGACAAGGTATGCTCACTCTCTCTGTCTCTTTTCTCTCTCTCTCTCTGTGTATATATATACACACACACATACATATATACAAATTAAATACAAGTGAGTTTTGGATGGGAAGACACTAGCAATTGGGGGGCGGGGTGATGGGGCCTGGAAAGGCTTCCTGCAATAGGAGGCATTTAAGTCTTGAATATTTTATTTGCGTTTCATAGCAACTCTGGAATCCTTTATAATGTTAGTTTCTGTCACCATGTTACAAGCTATATTATTGTCTACATTCAAAAAACCTAGAAATTTGTGAAAATTAAATATCTGTCTATGGCCACTGAAGCTTATAAGGGTCAGAGGTAAAATTTGAACCCAGGTTTTCTTGAATGTATTCTAGCACTCTCTCTGTTGCTCCACACAGTAACCAAGACAGGATGCTGTCCCTGATGCTATAGGCAGAAAAAAGTTTCAAGGAGGAGGTGCCCCTGGAGATGGACTAGAGCAGGAGATAGCTCTGGTAGCAATGTATCTGGGAAGCAGAGGCATGAGACTTGAGGCCTGAGAAACTCTCTAGTGCAGCCAGAAACAGATTAAAATATAATTGGTGAATGTTTAACAAAATAAATACAAATATGATACAACACAACATAGATAATGTTAATTTGCAGTTTTCTAGATCAATTCCTTTGAGTTTAGCACCACTGGTACAAAGTGCCAGAAAGCGATTTTCAGTGCAGGGTTCACACTTAGGGGTCTTCAGTGGAATGTAAAGAATGTTAAATATATTTGGCTGCAAGACAACACAAAGGAAGTCTGAAAACATATTAATTAGTTGAGTGCATTTTTGTTTGGGAAACTCAACTTCTGCCCAAGAATTTGTCTCTAAGGAATGGGTATTGTGAAGTTCAGATGAGATAATGGATATAAAATACTTTGCAATCCTTAAAGCACTATTATTATTAAATTATATCTTATTATCATAATACCTACTATTATTGTCTATTAGCCTCCAGTCACTAGGCTTCTATTTGGCAATGGCTTCATTCCTGGAGTCTCCTGCTGCATTCCTGTTGAATTCAAGCAATTTCTCTAAAGCATTACTGGGATATGTTGGTCAACATTTCATGACAAAAGAAGTATGCACACACCTTTTAAAATTTATTTTTCATTATCAATATTTTCTTAAATCTAGACAATCAACAGAAGAACTTAATCAAGCCTGTGTTTGTATCAATTACTGATTTCTGAGGTGCCAATACTCATTTTAAAGATTTATTAGTCACTTCCTGAATTTAGAGTTGACTCTGCCAGTTTTCCTTAAATCTTGGAGACTATTTGGGACAGAAAGAATGGGGAAGAGGAAGGTATGGCGAGCCATTTACATGTGCTTGGCAACAGAGTCACACAAGCTGAGATGGGCTTGAAGCTATACATGGAATAATGAAACAGTATCAGATGCTAATATTATAAAACATCCCTGGGGGTCATGGCTATTGGTCACTCATTTTTCAGTTATTCCTGAATTGTGATCTCATCTGGGGTTTTCTTGGCAAAGATTCTGGAGTGATTTGCTATTTCCTACTCTAGTTCACTTGACAGATGAGGAACTAAGGCAAACAGTGTTAAATGACTTGCCTAAGGCCACACACATCTAGTAAGTGTGTGAGGCTGGATTTGAACTCAGTTCTTTCTGACTCCAGGCCCAGTGTTCTATCCACTGCATCGCCAAGCTGCTCATGGTTGTAGGAAGAAAAAATACTGGTCTAGGAATCAAGAGTTCTATTATACCTTGAATTTATAACATGAGACTGGGAAATAAATTGTCACCCCTCTAGTTTTCATTTTCCTATCATATAAAAAGAGACAGATGGACTAGGTCAGTGATGCAAAATTAAAATAGAAATGGGTAAAGAAGAATACCTGCAGGCAACATATTGACTTAGAAAATCAGCTAGTAATATTATCAGTCTTCTCTTATATTTTTATTTATTTTATATTTCTTAGTTGAGTTAATAAAATACTTCCCCTCTTAGAATCAATATTGTGTTTTGATTCTAAGGCAGAAGAGTAGTAAGGGCTAGGCAATGGAGGTTAAGTGACTTGCCCAGGGTCACACAGTTAGGATATGGCTGAGCCAAGATTTAAACCTAAGATCCCCCATCTTTAGGTCTGACACTCAATCCACTGAGCCACCTAACTGCTTCTTCTCTCCCACCCCCAATTACATTTTAATCTTGTTTGGGGCACACTCTGGTGGGGCAGTGGGTATTTGACACTTTGTATTAAAAAAAGATAAAAGAGAGGCCAAGTTCCAGCAAGGACAGGCATCAGTGGGAGCTGAGATCCAAGTGAAAGAGGGGGCGGAGCTTGCTGTGCCCTGTATTTAATCTCTTTGATATGCAAATATACACAATACATAGGGATGATTATCATTGGTTAATGACAAGGTATAGGTGTGGTTTCTCTTAGCCAGGTGAGCACAAAGAAACCTATTTTCCCGCCTCACCTGGGAGAAGCTGGGGTCAAGGGTCAGAGGCTTTCCCAGTCATGCTCAAGACTGAGCATGCTCTCTTCTAAGCCACTCTGTACATACTGTTTCCCTTGCCCATAGCTAGGGGTGGACTGCTACACTTGTTCCCCAGGCATATTAATACAATCAATCTGCAGACACTGAAAAGGCGTATAAGCTAGGGATCATCCTCCCAATGCCTTGCATTTGAAATTACCTTGATTAAACTTTCTATAGATGTCACATAACTGACACACTCTTAAATTTAAGCATAAAAAAGGCAGTTGTTTATTTCTATGAAAGAAATTGCTACAAGCCACCTCGACCTTTAGCAACCACCACCCTCAAGAGCATCAACAATGAGTCAAGACTCTCCATCAACAAAAAGATTGTGACTTGCTGAAGATTCAGATAATTCTTTTAGCAAAAAATATTTTAAAATTAAGACATATACATTCTTTTTTAGATATGAAACTATTGCATACTTAATAGTCTGCAGTAGAAAGTAAACCTAACTTTTATATGTACTGGGAAACCAAAAAATTCATGTGACACACTTTATTGTCTCCAAGGTATGCCTATATATTTCAAACCATGGGAGACAATTTGTACAAATACATGGATGTAGAAGATAGAAGGTGAAGTATAGGGAAAAGCTGTTGGCTCAGTATAACCAGATCACAGATTATAGGAAGGAAATTAATGTAAAATAAGGGTGAGAAGCTAGGGCCTAGGTTAAAGACAGCTAAAGAGCCCTACACCTGGAGACAGGAAGACTAATCTTCTTGAGTTATAATCTAGCCTGAAACACTTCACTATTTGAGTGACCTGGGCAAGTCACTTAACTGTCTCAGTTTCCTTATTTGTAAATTCATCTGGAGAAGGAAATGGCAACCACTCCAGTATCTTTTCTAAGAAAACCCCATTTAGGGTCACAAAAAGTCAGACACAACTGAACAACAACAAAAGGATGAGAAAGTTAATTTGAAGAGTTTATATTTTACATTGAGAGAGTGATGTGGTCCCAGGTATACCCTGGGAAGTTTTTCCTGTTGTATAGAGGATGGAATAGAGAGAAGTTGGACTGGAAGCAAAGAGACCAATTAAGAGACTATTCCATCTCTGTCCAAGCAGACGGTTCAACCTATGGACCGGGAATGGGTTCCAATTACCACTCTCTGGACTGAAGTAATGTTAGTTGTTAAATGTATCAAAATGCTAAACAAAAATTGGTCTTTTAAACAGAGCTCTTCACTACTTTGTCCACCACAGCCCCAAACTTCATCCCAGCTTAAATATGTCAGCACCCACCACCTGTAAGCTTTGTATCATCATTCCAGTGTAAGTTTTTAGTGTTTATTGATTTCTTAATAATATATTTGGAACTGTCCTTGTAAATGGAGAGACATTTATGGCTTCACTGGCACTTTACAAGCAAAAGATGAGATGATGGGACACCTGTATGGAAATGTTGTGATGACTGAAGTTGCTGCGGGTCAAAAATGAGCTGAAATGCCTGCCAGATTCCAGCTAATAGATGCTGTATGTACTAAATTTCCTTGTGTACATGTGTGTGAAATAAAACTGAATTGTAACTTTAAAAAAGAGAATATTCCAATAATCCAATATTACAGGTGAGAGGTGATAAGTATCTGAATTAGAAAGGCTATAAGCACCAATTAGATGGCTGGTGAATAGAGAGGATATAAATTTGAAAGCTTTTTGAAGGGAAAGGGAAAGTGGAAGGGGATCTGAAAAAGCAGACCCATCATTTCTCTCTAATGATGTCAATCAGGAACTTACCTGTAACTTATAGTCTTAGCAAGTTGCTTGGGCATAGTGAGAAATTAAATGACCTGCCTGTACTTGCACTGGCAATATCTGTCAGAAGCGTAATTTGAATCCAAGTCTTATTGACTTAAAAACTGACCAACCATTATACCATAATGAGATTTTACCTTGAAAGATGCTCCAGAGGGAGAAAATAGACAACATCAGAAACTGCTTGAATATGGGGGCAAGAGGGATAAAGGAAAAGAAGACCAAAGGATGATAGGATGACCAAGAGAATGGAGAATGGAAGAACCCTGGTCAGAAGTAGCAAATTATTAACAAGGGGGGGAGGGTTAAGGAGAAAGATAATGAATTATATTTAGGATAAGTCACGATTGTGATATTTATGAGAGAGTTGAAAATGTTCAGAAAGAAGATGGCAATGTTGAGCAATGGAGTTCAGGAAAGCAACTGGGGATCATCTACATAGAGATGGCCATTGGACTCACAGGAACAGATGAGATCCCCAAAAGACAGATGGTAAAAAGTGATGTTAATAGAGTCCAAGGCAGAATATTTAAGGGATAGACACATTTAAGCTATGGAAGATGAGTAAATAGGAGAAGCCAATGTTATAGAAACCAAGGGAGGAAAGAATATCTAGAAGGAATGGATAGTCAAACTCCATAATGAGCATCCTTTGCTATCCCTTGGTTATATTAATGGCTATAGCAAGTAAAGACAGCTCACGATCAATATTTTCCTCCTTGCTTAATCAAATGTTCTTTGCAGCAACTTCTTTCTCCATCTTAATTGAATGTGGAGGTGAGGAGGTGACCAGATGTGAGAAAAAGGGGAAAGACCAGGACTGACCAGAAGCTTGTGTTGTCAAGTAGGCCTGATCAGCTGGAATGTAGAGTATATGAAGTAGAGTGCTTTATGATAAGCTTGGAAAGACATGCTGAAGCACAATCGTGAACAGTTTAAAAAACATTCTGAAAAAGAGTCTATAGACTTTATCAACTTGCCAAAGAGTCTCCGACACACAAAAGGTTAAGAGCCCCTATCCTAGAGGCAATGAGAAGTTTGTTAGAGCTTTTTGAATAGGGAACTGATACAAGTATATCCATTTAAAAAATAATATCACAGGGAATTGTGTGGAGGATGGATTAGAGAGGAAAGAAACTTAAGACCAAACCACCACTTAGAAGGCAATATTTTAGGTGAGAGTTGAAAAGGCCCTGAAATAAGGTGGCATCTCTGTGAGTGGAGAGGAAGAGGCAAATGAGAAAGAGGTTTTGTGGGCAAAGAAAAAAGCAACAAGATTAGGCAACTTATCAGATCTAGGGAATGAGCAAGAATGAAAAGTTGAGGGCAATTCTAAGCTTGTGAACCTGGGTGTTTGTAAAGATGGTGGTGCCCTTGACAGAAATAGGTAAAATTGGAAAAAGGATGAGTTTGGGGAGAAGAAAATGAGTCCCATTTTAGATTTATTGAGTTTGAGATGCCTGTAGAACATTCAGTTGTGAGTGTCCCAACAAGCAATTGGTGAAGTGAGACTAGAGCTCAAGAAAGAGTCTGAGTTTGGATAATATATCTCTGGGAGTCATCTGAATAGAAATAATAATTGTACCTGGGAAAATGATGAGATCATTGACAGAGAGTAGGTTGGGGGAATAAAAAGGGAAGAGAGCCCAGAACCAAACCCTGGTGGGCACACCCAGTGAAATGATAGGATGTGTATAATGAATCAGCAAAAGAGATGGACGAGTGGCCATATAAGTAGGAGGCAAATTAAGCAAGAACAATGTTATGAGACTTCCGGTCAAGATGGCGGCTTAGAGAAAGCTAAAGTTCAGATCTCCAGAAACCCTTCCCTACCGATCTCAAACTATATGCTCCTAGGGTGCCGAAATTCAAAACGATAAACAGCATAGACCCTGGGAATCCTCCTCCTGGACCTGGACCTGGATCAAAAGGTACAGCCCCCCTCAAAAGCCAGAACCCGAGATCACTCGGACCTAAGGGGTAGAAGCCCCAAGTCCAAGGCTACAGAGGGAAACTTAGACCCGAGATTGTAACCCCCTGGCCGGATCCTTCCATCCAAGTTCCAGTGAAAGTCACTGCCCTCGGAGCTCCGGGAAGCCGTGGCCCCTCCCCCCTCAGAGAGCAGGGTCGTCTGAAACAACAGTAACCCTCAGGGCCTTCTATCCAAGTCCCAGTGAAAGTCACTGCCCTCGGAGCTCCGGGAAGCCTCAGCCCCTCCCCCTCAGAGAGCAGGGTCATCTGAAACAACAGTAACCCTCAGGGCCGACAAGAGAGCCTCACGGCCAGCTATTCTGAAGGCAACTTCTGGAAAGCAACCCGACCCAGTCGAGGGGGCACCCAAACAGCAGGGAAAAAGAGAGAGCTGGGGGAGAGTGTAACCCCCTGGCCGGATCCTTCCATTCAAGTTCCAGTGAAAGTCACTGCCTTAAGACATACTCAGTTCAACCCAGGGAAAGCTCATAGAATGGACAATCTGCCCAGGACTAAAACCTCTGAACACCAGACAGAGATAAGAAAAGCTAATCCTCCCCATTCAGAGATGGCAAACTCCACAGAAGCACAGAAGGCCCAAAATCCCAAGAAAAATAAGAAGAAAGGGGCGACTTTGGATACATTCTATGGAGCCAAAATACAAAATACAGAGAAGATAGAAGACGATACACAAGAAAATGCTCCAAAACCTTCCAAAGGAAATGGAAACTCTCCACAAACCCATAAAGAATTTGAATCAGAAATGACCAAAAAGATGGAAGCCTTCTGGGAGGAAAAGTGGGAAATAATGCAAAAGAAATTCACACATCTACAAAACCAGTGTGACCAAACTGAAAAGGAAAAACAGGCTTTAAAGGTCAGAATCAGGCAACGATCGTGTAAAAGAATCAAGACAACGATCGTGTAAAAGAGCAAGAATTAATAAAGCAAAGCCAAAAGACCAAGAAATTAGAAGAGAACATAAAATATCTCACTGACAAGGTGACAGATCTGGAAAATAGAGGGAGAAGAGATAATTTAAGAATAATTGGACTTCCAGAAAAGCCAGAAATAAACACCAAACTCGACATCGTGATACAAGATATAATCAAAGAAAATTGCCCAGAGATTCTAGAACAAGGGGGTAATACAGACACTGACAGAGCTCACAGAACACCTTCTACACTAAACCCCCAAAAGACAACTCCCAGGAATGTAATTGCCAAATTCCAAAGCTCTCAAACAAAAGAAAAAATCCTACAGGAAGCCAGAAAAAGACAATTTAGATATAAAGGAATGCCAATCAGGGTCACACAAGACCTTGCAAGTTCTACTCTGAATGATCGTAAGGCATGGAACATGATCTTCAGAAAGGCAAGAGAGCTGGGTCTTCAACCAAGAATCAGCTACCCAGCAAAACTGACTAAATACTTCCAAGGGAAAGTATGGGCATTCAACAAAATAGAAGATTTCCAACTTTTTGCAAAGAAAAGACCAGAGCTCTGTGGAAAGTTTGATACCGAAAAACAAAGAGCAAGGAATACCTGAAAAGGTAAATATTAAGGAAAGGGGAAAGGAGAAAAATGTAATCTTCTTCTTTTACTCAAACTCTCTTCTATAAGGACTACATTTATATCAATCTATGTATACTAACATGTGGGGGAAATGTAATGTATAAATAGGGGGTAAAGAAAGACCAAATAGAATAATCTTTCTCACACAAAGATTCACATGGGAAGGGGAGGGGAAGAAAACTCCTATAAGAAGGAGAGGAAGAGAGGCTTTTATACTTAAACCTTAATCTCAGGGAAATCAACTCTGAGAGGGAAAAAACATCCAGATCCATTGGGATCTTGAATTCTATCTTACCCAACAAGGGTAGGGAGAAGGGAAAACCAAGAGGGGGGGAGGGGGATAGGGAAAACAAAAAGGGAGGGAAGGAGAGGGGGGAGGGGGAGGGAACAAAAAGGGAAGGACTAAAAAGGGAAACATCAAGGGAGAGGACAAGGGGGACTGATTCAAAGTAAATCACTGGACTAAAAGGTAGAGCCGAAGAAGAAAAGGTTAGAATTAGGGAAGGATATCAAAATTCCAGGGAGTCCACAAATGACAATCATAACTTTGAACGTGAATGGGATGAACTCACCCATAAAACGTAGACGAATAGCAGAATGGATTAGAATCCAAAACCCTACCATATGTTGTCTTCAAGAAACACATATGAGGCGGGTTGACACCCACAAGGTCAGAATTAAAGGATGGAGTAAGACCTTCTGGGCCTCAACTGATAGAAAGAAGGCAGGAGTGGTAATCATGATATCTGATAAAGCCAAAGCAAAAATAGACCTGATCAAAAGGGACAGGGAAGGTAATTATATTTTGTTAAAAGGGACTTTAGACAATGAGGAAATATCATTAATCAACATGTATGCACCAAATAATATAGCACCCAAATTTCTAATGGAGAAATTAGGAGAATTGAAGGAAGAAATAGACAGTAAAACCATATTAGTGGGAGACTTAAACCAACCATTATCAAATTTAGATAAATCAAATCAAAAAATAAATAAGAAAAAGGTAAAAGGAGTGAATGAAATCTTAGAAAAATTAGAATTAATAGACATATGGAGAAAAATAAATAGGGATAAAAAGGAATACACCTTCTTCTCAGCACCACATGGCACATTCACAAAAATTGACCATACATTAGGTCACAGAAACATAGCACACAAATGCAGAAAAGCAGAAATAATGAATGCAGCCTTCTCAGATCACAAGGCAATAAAAATAATGATTAGTAATGGTACATGGAAAACCAAATCAAAAACTAATTGGAATTTAAATAATATGCTACTCCAAAATCGTTTAGTTAAAGAAGAAATCATAGAAACAATTAATAATTTCATCGAGGAAAATGACAATGGCGAGACATCCTTTCAAACCTTTTGGGATGCAGCCAAAGCAGTAATCAGAGGTAAATTCATATCCCTGAATGCTTATATTAACAAACTAGGGAGAGCAGAGATCAATCAATTGGAAATGCAAATGAAAAAACTCGAAAGCGATCAAATTAAAAACCCCCAGCAGAAAACCAAACTAGAAATCCTAAAAATTAAGGGAGAAATTAATAAAATCGAAAGTGATAGAACTATTGATTTAATAAATAAGACAAGAAGCTGGTACTTTGAAAAAACAAACAAAATAGACAAAGTACTGGTCAATCTAATTAAAAAAAGGAAGGAAGAAAAGCAAATTAACAGCATTAAAGATGAAAAGGGGGACAGCACCTCCGATGAAGAGGAAATTAAGGCAATCATTAGAAATTACTTTGCCCAATTACATGGCAATAAATACACCAATTTAGGTGATATGGATAAATATATACAAAAATACAAACTGCCTAGACTAACAGAAGAAGAAATAGAATTCTTAAATAATCCCATATCAGAAAATGAAATCCAACAAGCCATCAAAGAACTTCCTAAGAAAAAATCCCCAGGGCCTGATGGATTCACCAGTGAATTCTATCAAACATTCAGAGAACAGTTAATCCCAATACTATACAAACTATCTGACATGATAAGCAAAGAGGGAGTTCTACCAAACTCCTTTTACGACACAAACATGGTACTGATTCCAAAACCAGGCAGGTGAAAAACAGAGAAAAGAAAACTATAGACCAATCTCCCTAATGAATATAGATGCAAAAATCTTAAATAGGATACTAGCAAAAAGATTCCAGCAAGTGATCTGAAGGGTCATCAACCATGATCAAGTAGGATTTATACCAGGGATGCAGGGCTGGTTCAATATTAGGAAAACCATCCACATAATGGACCACATCAACAAGCAAACCAACAAGAACCACATGATTATCTCAATAGACGCAGAAAAGCATTTGATAAAATACAACACCCATTCCTATTAAAAACACTAGAAAGCATAGGAATAGGAGGGTCGTTCCTAAAAATAATAAACAGTATATATCTAAAACCATCAGCTAATATCATCTGCAATGGGGATAAACTAGACGCATTCTCAATAAGATCAGGAGTGAAACAAGGATGCCCATTATCACCTCTACTATTTGACATTGTACTAGAAACACTAGCAGTAGCAATTAGAGAAGAAAAAGAAATTGAAGGCATCAAAATAGGCAAGGAGGAGACCAAGTTATCACTCTTTGCAGATGACATGATGGTCTACTTAAAGAATCCTAGAGATTCAACCAAAAGGCTAATTGAAATAATCAACAACTTTAGCAAAGTTGCAGGATACAAAATAAACCCACATAAATCATTAGCTTTTCTATATATCTCCAACACAGCTCAGCAGCAAAAACTAGAAAGAGAAATCCCATTCAAAATCACCTTAGACAAAATAAAATACCTAGGAATCTACCTCCCGAGACAAACACAGGAACTATATGAACACAACTACAAACACTCTCCACATAGCTAAAATAGACTTGAGCAATTGGAAAAACATTAACTGCTCATGGATAGGACAAGCCAATATAATAAAAATGACCATCCTACCCAAACTTATTTATCTATTTAGTGCCATACCCATTGAACTACCAAAATACTTCTTCACTGATTTAGAAAAAACCATAACAGAAATCATTTGGAACAACAAAAGATCAAGGATATCCAGGGAAATAATGAAAAAAAAAACACATA
This sequence comes from Monodelphis domestica, assembly GCF_027887165.1. Taxonomy (NCBI): domain Eukaryota; kingdom Metazoa; phylum Chordata; class Mammalia; order Didelphimorphia; family Didelphidae; genus Monodelphis; species Monodelphis domestica. Next base: position 237,197,584 of record NC_077233.1, on the reverse strand, counting down.
TGATCGGGGCCTTGCAGTCCCTGACCTTAAACTATATTACAAAGCAGCAGTCATCAAAACAATTTGGTACTGGCTAAGAAACAGAAAGGAAGATCAGTGGAATAGACTGGGGGAAAGAGACCTCAGCGAGACAGTATACGATTAACCCAAAGATCCCAGCTTTTGGGACAAAAATCCACTATTCGATAAAAACTGCTGGGAAAATTGGAAGACAGTGTGGGAGAGACTAGGAATAGCTCAACACCTCACAACCTACACCAAGATAAATTCAAAATGGGTGAGTGACTTAAACATAAAGAAGGAAACCATAAGTAAATTGGGTAAACACAGAATAGTATACATGTCAGACCTTTGGGAGGGGAAAGACTTTAAAACCAAGCAAGACATAGAAAAAATCACAAAATGTAAAATAAATAATTTTGACTACATCAAATTAAAAAGCTTTTGCACAAAGAAAACCAATGTAACTAAAATCAGAAGGGAAACAACAAACTCGGAAAAAATCTTCATATAAACCTCTGACAAAGGTTTAATTACTCAAATTTATAAAGAGCTAAATCAACTGTACAAAAAATCAAGCTATTCTCCAATTGATAAATGGGAAAGGGGCATGGATAGGCAGTTTTCAGATAAAGAAATCAAAACTATTAATAAGCACATGAAGAAGTGTTCTAAATCTCTTATAATCAGAGAGATGCAAATCAAAACAACTCTGAGGTATCACCTCACACCAAGCAGATTGGCTAACATGATAGCAAAGGAAAGTAATGAATGCTGGAGGGGATGTGGCAAAGTAGGGACATTAATTCATTGCTGGTGGAGTTGTCAACTGATCCAACCATTCTGGAGGGCAATTTGGAACTATGCCCAAAGGGCGACAAAAGAATATCTACCCTTTGATCCAGCCATAGCACTGCTGGGTCTATACCCCAAAGAGATAATGGACAAAAAGACTTGTACAAAAATATTCATAGCTGCGCTCTTTGTGGTGGCCCAAAACTGGAAAACGAGAGGATGCCCATCAATTGGGGAATGGCTGAGCAAATTGTGGTATATGTTGGTGATGGAATACTATTGTGCAAAAAGGAATAATAAAGTGGAGGAGTTCCATGGAGACTGGAACAACCTCCAGGAAGTGATGCAGAGAGAGAGGAGCAGAACCAGGAGAACATTTTACCCAGAGACTAATACACTGTGGTATAATCGAATGTAATGGACTTCTCCATTAGTGGCGGTGTAATGTCCCTGAACAATTTGCAGGGATCTAGGAGAAAAAAACACCATTCATAAGCAGAGGATAAACTGTGGGAGTAGAAACACCGAGGAAAAGCAACTGCGTGAATACAGCGGTTGAGGGGACATGACAGAGGAGAGACTCTAAATGAACACTCTAATGCAAATATTATCAACATAGTATTGGGTTCAAATCAAGAAAACATGTAATGCCCAGTGGATTTACGTGTCGGCTATGGGGGCTGGGGGGGAGGAAAAGAAAATGATCTATGTCTTTAATGAATAATGCTTGGAAATGATCAAATAAAATATTTAAAAAAAAGAACAATGTTATGAGAATGCAGTGAGGAGAAAGTGTTCGACAGTGTTAAATGCTGCAGAGAGGTCACGAAGGATGAACACCAAGAAAAGGTCACTGGATCTGATAAATGAAAATCATTGTCAACTTCAGAAGCAGTGGATTCAGTTGCAGATTAGGTAGCACACATGCACATCATGTGTGAAGAAATAATGACCCCTAAGTGAGGTCATGCAAAGAAATGCTTGGTCTAAGTGTAGAATGATGAATGGAGCTTACAAAACATAGATAAGGAGAAGAGTCATTTTCTGGGACTTGGTATTCTCTGACTTGACATTGGGTTGTTGCACTCTTCCCTCTTTTCCCAACCCTTCATCATGCATACCCTTTGATGAACATGGAGACTTGCTATCTGATTCCAGGTCAAACCTCATGCCAGGTCTGATGACTAGCTCGCCTTATTTACTTTCCCGTAGAAGAGATCTCCCTGTTCCCCTGTCCCCCACCCCCAATCGTTACATCTGTTTAGTTTGATCTGAGTTTTGGGAAATCACCAAGAGATCATGATCTCTCTCTTGCCTCCCCTTTCCCTCTGATGTTACCTTCTATCTATTCTGTTATGAATTGAATATATATCATTTTCACATTGTCTCTTTAAGGGCAGAGATTATGTTTCTGTCTCTCTTTGTACTCCTAGTGCTTAGTACAATGCCTGGCAAGCTTAATAAATCTTTTTTGGCAGAGTGGCATAAAGGACAGGGCTGGGGACCAGACTTCAGTACTGTTTTATTATTATTCTTTTTTGTTGTTCCTTTAAGGTTTCAGATGATATATCCTGAGGGCTGAGACAGTGTACCTACAGTAATGTAATCTAATCATGTGACTAGGAACTTGATACTGAGTTGGCAAAGCTAGAGAGGGGATTTGGAAGGATTTCAACCTGACTGCTAGGTCATAAGATGAGCCTTTAAGGACTCAGCATACCAGTGGGTGTGGACCCTCTTAGCTGCTACATTCTCTTTGCCTTTTTGAATTTTACCTAAAGAATTGTATCTGTATTGACTGCACATATATAATCTGTATCAAATTACTTGCCTTCTCAAGGAAGCGAGGGAAGAATGGAGGGAGGGAGGGAGAAAGGAAGAAAATTTGGAGTTCAGATTTTTTAAAAAACAAATGTTAATTTTTTAATGTGTAATTAAGAAAAAAGAAAAGGATTGTCTGTGTAAGCCCAAACTGGGCAAGGCATCCCGACTCTTCCCTTTTTGCCCATCCCAGTCCAACTAAAAGATTATAGGAGATGTGACAATAAGGAATGTATGATCCATCTCCTGCTCTCCTTGGAACCCAGTTCCCTTATTTCTTATCTGCAAAATGAGGAAGTTGGACTAGGTCATCTCTCAGATTTCTCTCAGCTTTATTGTTCCATGATCATAAAAGGCTCCTGCTCCCTATTTGGTCCAAGATTGAATATAAACTCTCTTTAGCATTTAATGTCCTTCATAACTTGCTTCCTTTCCTACCTTTCCATTCTTCTTTTGCTTTACTCCTCTCTAAACCCATTGCCAATCCTTGGCATCCTTGCTTTTTCTCACACATCATTTTCCATCACCTGCCTCCATTTTGAACTCTGTGCCTTTTCATTGGCTGTCCCTCATGCTTTGGATGCTCTCCCTTCACACCTCCATCTCTTAGTTTTCCCATCTACCTTCCAGTCTCATGTCAAAGTCCAGCAGGACTTAACCCATCTCTTCCACTACTATCTTAAAACTTTTTTTATTCAAATATATTTTATTTTCTGTATTCCATGTAATAACAATTTTCAACATTTATCCCTCCTCTATTTTACTGCTGATGCCTTCCCTCTGAGATGACCTTTTATGTATTCTGTATCTATCTTGTATTTAGTTATCTAGTTATTTAGATGTTGTCTCTCACATTAAAATATCTCCTCTTTCTGGGGAATCAGTGCTTAGCATAGTACCTGGGACATCGTAGTCTCTTAATGTTTTTGGACACACTTCCATTAAAAATGGGACCAAGAGAAATCAAGAAACCCAACAAAGGGCAAAATAGATTTTCTATAGAGATGAGAAACTTGTTGACTTGTAATACTTGAGATTTGATTGGGAAAAAAAAAACCCTTAGATATAGCAAACATAACTTACTTTGATTAAATTAGTATTAGATTCCATTCAATTCAATGTAATTATTATCTTTTGTCATAAAGGAAAACCTTGGAATAAAAATAAAGTAGGGGTTCAGAGCCACATAGCAACTGTCTAAGAAGGTAGAGAATGTAGGATACAGATTTCAAATCTCAATCTCTTTCTCTGACCTGGACCTTCCCACGTAAAGCTGTTCTAATTATATAGTGCTTCCCAAACATTGAGTTATACAAAGCATAAATAAAGTATGGGAAAATTCAAAAGGGATTGTACCTTTACAGGTCTTCCAGGTTTAAAGTCTCATTCTCTGTTAAAGACACTGCCTAAATGTCTCTAAGATCTTTCTAATATACAATGAAATACAGCAGTATTTTTGTAGCCATAAAGTACTGGAACAAATACCCAATGATATGGGAATGTCCTAACCAATTGTGGTTCAAAAATGAAATGAAATATTACTGTACTATAAGAAATGGTGGATATGATGAATCAGAAAAGTGTGGAAAGATTTACATGAGGTGATGCATATTTAAGTTAAGCAGAACCAACTAAACAAAATACCCAATGACTTTTGTTATTCAAACACACCTAACTCTTTGAGATCTGGTGGGCCATAGCATATCAATTCTGTTCATGAAATTTTCTTGGCAAAGATACTAGAGTGATTTGCCATTTCCTTATCTAGTGGATTAAGGCAAAGAGAGGTTAAATGAATTGCCCAGGATCATACATCAGATAAATGTCTGAGACTGTATTTGAACTTTGGTCTTCCTGACTCCAGGTTCAGTGCTTTATCCACTGAGTCATCTACAACAATGTAAATGTAAAAAACAAGACTCACAAAAAAAGTGTGAATACTTCCAAATGACAAAGAACAAACATGGTTCTAAAGATGAGAAAATATCCATGCCCCCATTCCTTTGATTTGCTTTGCTGACTTTTTTCTCTTTTCTTTTTCCTTTAAATATTTTTGTTATGTAAGATGGCTTTCTGGGAGGCGAAAGAACATTTGGGTAATGTAAAAAAAAAAAGATATCAACAAAAAGTATTTTTAAAGGAAATATTGTTCCCTTTCTATTTTACTTCTCCCCTTTCCCTCTTATTTCTTGATATATAAACCTTTAGGATGATATAGTATTACTTGAATGCATGATGAAAACTTTGCTTTCTTCAGCATATCCCTTTATTCCACAAGTGAAGTTCTAGTTAGATCTCATTATTTCTCCCTCTTTTCCTCCAGCTATGACTATATTGCTTAGGAGGTAGAGGAAGAGGGGAGTTTATTTCCCAGTTTCATACTTGGCATATTATCTGGACAAAGCATTTGACCCAATAGCCCAAATGGGTCATCTATTTACCATCCTCAGAGAGAAAGAGATGAGCAAAATGTGATAAACCATTTTTTATTTCTTAAGGGCTTGGGGCTTTTCCCATATTAGAAACATTAAGCATCTAACTAACTACATTGGGACCAAGCATTTTAACGGACTAATGAGCAGACACTAATTCTGTCAATAACTGAACGTTAATGAAGCATCATTTTCCCTAAATGGCTTTATAAGCAATAAAACCAAAGTTATGGAGGAATTACTCATTAAAACCTTTCATATTGTCTATCTGCAACTCTGTCGGCATTTAGATATTTATTAAATTTATCCTTACCCTTGTGGTGAGCCAGAGAAGGGAGATGCAATACAGAATATTAAGGTTCTGATTTTTCTAATTACTAATGTATGGTAGGAACTTCACTGCCATTACAAAAACATTAAGGTTATAATCAAATCTGCCAGTTACTATAGTTTGCATTTTCAAAGATTTATATAAACTTGAACTAGTCTTCTTCATGGAAGGTGTAAAGAGCATTTCCAGAACCACATGTTGGAGTGTTGCAACTAATGTGATACCCAAAGTATTGTAGTTTTTGAGCAAATAAAGATGTAGGTAGAGAAGTACTCCCTTCCACCTTCACCCCACCTCAGCTACTTTTAATCAGTCAAATAGTCTTAATGGAATAATATATATAATTCTAGCTGTCCTGATAGTGACCCAAAGCTCAGTTAGCCGGTGATAAGATGAAGGACTTCTGGAGAATTCTGGGTGGACTTCCTCTTACTTTTTCCCCTCCCCTTTTGATCTGACACAAAATATTCTGGGTCGGCTTCAGCAAGAGTGGAATGGAATATGAGAGTCAGGGGAGAACGTGGCTGTCACAGATATCCCCAAAAAGAGTGGGAGAGGGAAGAAGATTTGAGATAGCATGAAAATTGTAGATTCGGGAGCAAGAAAAGGATGAAAGAAGAGTTCATTAAAAGCAGACTTCTTCATATTTCCTCAAGAAGAACAATCCTGTCTCCTTGATTAAGGTTTTCCTATAATAGCCAATTTTTAAAAGTTTTGTTGATATTTTTTGTTTTTACATTACTTTCAATTCCAAAATTCCCTTGGGAGGTGGTCCATGAATTTCACCAGACCACTAACAAGGTCAATGACAAATCAAAGGTGAAGAAAATCTATGGGGCAGCAAGGTAGTACAATAGATAGAGCACCAGGCCTGCAGACAGGAGGACCTGGGTAGAAATCTAACCTGAGAAACTTCCTAGCTGTGTGACCCTGGGCAAGTCACTCAATGCCAATTGCCTAGCCTTTGCCACTCTTCTGTCTTAGAATTGATACTAAAACAGAAGGTAAAGATTTAATAAAAATAAATAAAGAACCTCTGGTATAGGGTAAGATTGAACCCTCCCTCCCCATCTTCCTGGGTCCAAGTCCAACACTGAGCACTGCACATGTCCCTCAGACTGGGATGTAGATGATTCATATTCTTATAAAGTCTTTGCATGAATTTTGACAGTTTCTAACAAGTTGCATAAGTTTTGATCCCAGAATCCAGGAATTAATTTGGCTAAGTTCTGGGAGGCTTCTTACTAGGTTAGCCATCCAGTAGTGATTTTTTTTGGCAAGATTAGCTCCTGAAATTGTTTACTTTAAGATATGGAGAGATTTCCAATCTAAATATGGAGAACGATTACCTAGATACTGAAGAAATTATAAATATTTTGAAGAATTAAAGATGTTATTCATATACAGGGTTTCTCAAAAATCTTATTCAAGTTTTAAGCTTTAATAATTTCATTTATTATTTTTTATTAAAAATATTTTATTTTACCAATTTACATGTAAAAAAAATTCCCACACAAGTTTTATGGAGTTATATGATTTATTCCTTCCCCCTTCCAGGAAATATTAAGCAATTTGACTTTGGTTAAACATTTATTATCATGCAAAACATTTCCATGTTGTTCATTTTTGTAAGGGAATAATGAAAGAAAGCCAAAACCTCAAATAAAAATCCCAACAAACTAAAGTAAAAAATTGTGTGCTTTCATCTGCATTCTGACTCTAGCAGTTCTTTCTCAGGTGGAGAATAGCATTCTTTGTGATAAGTCCCTCAGAATTGTCCTGGATCATAATATTGCTGAAAGTATCTAAGTCTATCACATTTGAGCAGCCCACAATATTGCTGTTACTGTGTACAATGTTCTCCTGGTTCTGCTTGTTTCACTCTGCGTCAATTCACATAGGTCTTTCCAGCTCTTTCTGAAATCATCCTATTCATCATACCTTACAGCACAATAGTATTCCATCACCAACATATACCACAATTTGTCCAGCCATTCCCAATTAAGGGACATCCCTTCAATGTCCAATCTTTTGCCACCACAAAAAGAGTTACTATAAATACTTTTGTACAAGTAGATCCCCCCAATTCTTTTTTTAAAAAAATCTCTTTGGGGTACAAACCCAGCAGTGCTATGGCTGGATCAAAGGGCAGACAGTCTTTTAGTGCCCTTTGGGCATAGTTCCAAATTGCCCCCCAGGATGGTTGGACCATTTCACACCACCAACAATGCATTAGTGTCCCAATTTTGCCACATCCCCTCCCACATTTATCACTTTCATTTATTGTCATATTGGCCAGTCTGATAGGTGTGAGGTGGTACCTCAGAGTTGTTTTAATTTGCATTTCTCTAATCAAGAGTAATAAGTTTTAATAATTTCCAAAATATAATACTGCAAATGCATAAAATCACTTGAAAGCATAATTATATAAATTATTTTTATACTTATTGTTGTGATTTTTAAATTATATACTTTGTTTTATGTAATTGCACCTGAAAAATCCATATGAGGTTGCTTCCCATCTCAGGGAGGAGGGAGGGAGAGAATTTGGAACTCACAATTTTTAAAATGGTAAAAATTGTTTTTATATGCAATTGGGGAAAAATAAAAATATCATTGAAGATTAAATAAAATACAGTATGTTTAATCAAATTAATTAAATAAATAAATAATATATTTTAAAATTTTAATTTTTACAAGATGGGTCATCCTGTCCTTATACTTGTCTGTGTGGCAGTTTCTAGATGACACTGTCAGCCTGGTAAAAATGGAAGAGGAAGTCCTCTACCTTGACCACTCACTTCAGTCACCTGGTCTATCTTCACTGGACATTTCACTGTGCTTTCAATAAAACATGTCCTGTATGCATCCACACTTTGCTTTGGAGGGGTTGATCTCAAGACTAGGATTTCCAATACAATCCTTTCAGTCACTGAGCAACTGATAAAGTCTTTATGAAGTTTAAAAATCAACTAAAATGATATATAGTACAAAGTGATGGCTTCGTTGAATTTTAATAAAAAAGAATTGACCTTTCAAATGTTTTGTACATGTAGCATTTACATTTCTGAAATATTAAAACTTAAAATAACACTCAGACTTTTTTGATACTGTATTCGTTAGTAAAGGGCAGCTAGATGGCACAGTGAGAAATGCATTGGACCTGGAGTCAGGAAGTTTCAGCATCCAGAGCTCAAACATGACCTCAGATACCTACTAGCTCTGTGACCCCTGACCAAGTCATTTAACCCTGTTTGCCTCAGTTTCCTCATCTGTAAAATGAGCTGGAGAAGGAAATGGCAAACCACTACAGTATCTCTGCCAAGAAAACCTCTAATGGGATCATGAAGAGTCAGACACAATTATGAACAACAAAAATTGTTAACTTTAAATGGAATTTTAATTCCTTCATAAATTTCTATTCTGATGCCTTACCATGATATGCAAGTGACTCTGGGTTCTTGAAGGCTGTGCCAGAAGACCACAAGCTCTACCTGATTCTACTATGCTGGAAAGACTTTGAATATGGCTCCCGCAACAATCTGAGTCTATTTCCAGAGAAATACGGAAAGTGATTAAAACCAGTAGATTGATAACTAGGGAATTAACTTTGGGCTCCAGCAACCTGGGAAATACAAATACAAAAAGGCTTACCCTTGACAATATTGTCCTTTCCTCTTCTATAGTAGTGGGAAAGGGGATAAAAGGAGTTATGAACAACATCATGTTTGGACTATCTACAAAGTAGTTTGTTTTTGGTACTTTAAACATGAGATTATTGTCCCAATGACGAGAAAAACCAGGTTAAATAGATTATACTGAAGCCTTTTGCCATTCCAAAATGAATATTTTTTTTTGAGAAAAGAATTATTATATTCTGGGTTTAATAAGCAAAAATAACATTGTAAGAAATAATCATATTTTAGCAGACAAGAAATGATTGGCTATTAATAGACCACAGCAAAGATCAGTGTTGGTAAAAAGAATAAAAATAATGATAAGAGAAATAGATAGAGCACATTTGAAACAAATGAATTTTAAACTATTCATACAAGTAATTGACCATCAAAAATGAGAAAAGGACAACAAAAATGACATCACTGCCAATTATTAATTACTATGACAAAGAAGCCAAAAGAGCTCTGAAAGTGCCAATCAGTAGCTGATGTGAAAAAAAGGGGGGAGGCTGCTAAATTTTGATCACTAAGTTAGCATATAAAGTTGTAAATTTTTATGAAGGACAATAGATGATTTTGATCAGTATTATCATACAAAACAAAGAGCTACAGTGGAAAATAAAACTATTTTAAAGAAGACTTGTTGAGTTTCTCTGATAATGGTTTAATTTCCAACATATACAAGGAACTGATTCAAATTTATAAGACTAAGAGCTATCTCCCATTTGATAAATTATCAAAGGAGATGAACAGATACTCTTCTAAAAAAGAAATACGAGTTATCACAAGACATGAAAAAAATGTTCCACAACACTAATAATTAGACATATGTAAATAAATTCTGAGGTTTTGCCTCTTACTTATCTGACTGACAAATCTGACAAAGGAAACTGACAAATGTTGGTGTCTAAGACTATAAGTTGCAGGGGAGATATCTACTGGTAATAATGGTAAAAGGAATTTGGAAGTCCCCTATCACTGAAATTATGGAATTAGTAAAAAACCAAGTGTAATTTAAATTAGGTATTAGTTCATTATAGCATTGATTTTAGTTTTCTCAGGAAATCTATGATATTCAAAATCCCCAACAACTTACACTTGTCTTTTGCACTTAATAAAACCCCTGGCTACAACCAATCCATGGTTACAACAACAAGAAAGGTTTATGGTACTCATTTGTAAAACTTTTAGTCAAAATTAAGTAACCTGGTTAAGAATTGCCACAGAGCTCTCTTACAATATTAAGTCAGAAAATAATTTTCAAAAATGAAACCTATGCAAAAATCTTCAAATAAGGAATTTTAGAGGAAATTCGTGAAATCATACATGTAACAGCTAGAAGGGACTTCAGAAAATAATGAATTTAATGATCTACAAACATGCCCAAGTTTCTCCTATCCTTAAAAAAAGAATCTCTTGGGGGCGGCTAGGTGGCTCAGTGGATTGAGAGTCAGGGCCAGAGATGGGAGACCCTGGGTTCAAATCTGGCCTCAAACACTTCCTAGTTGTGTGACCCTGGGCAAGTCACTTAACCCCCATTGCCTAGCCCTTACCACTCTTCTGTCTTAGAACCAATACATAGAATTGATTCTAAGTCAGAAGGTAAGAGTTTAAAAAAAAAAAAAGAATCTCTCATTAGATGTACTATCGTTGCTAGCTATCATCCTTTATCTCTTCTCTTCCCCTCTGGCTTCTAACCACATCACTCAATTGAAATTGTTCCTCCAAAGTTATCAGTGATATATTACTTGCCAAATCTAATGCCCTTTTGTCTATCTTCATCCTTTTCTGTTGCAGTTGACTCTGTTAACCATCTTCTCCTCCTGGATATTTTCCTCTTTCTCTATCTCTGTCCCTCTCTTTTCTGTCTCTCTCTCTGTCCTCTGCTTCTCTCATAATTCCTTCTCAGATTTCTTTATTGGATTATTAAACATACTATACCCACTCTCTGACCTGGGATCTAACAAATGAACTCTATCACTTAACATTCTCATCAGCTCTCATAAATTAAGTTATAATCCCTATGCAATGATTCTCAGATGGTTAGCCCTAGTTTGTCTTCTGAATGCCAATCCCATATCACCAAATGGAAATTGGACACTTCCAACTGGATATTCAGTAGACATCTCAAACTCAACATATCTAAAATCAAATTTAGTACTTTCTCCCCCAAATCCACCATTTTCCAAATCACCCTATTATTGCAAAAAGTGCCATCATCCTTACACTCACCATATTTACAACCTCAGTGTCATTCTGACTTCTCATTCTCATCCTCCCCACATATTTAATTAATTTCCTAATCTTGGATTTTCAAATTCTCTCCTTCCTTTTCCCTCTCCCTTCCCCCCCCAGACAACAAGCAATCTGATATAGATTTCACATGTATAATCATGTAAAACATTTTTCCATATGAACATTTTGTTGAAGAAATCTGAAAGAAACAAAGAAAGAAGTAAGTGAAATATAGTATGTTTCATTCTCCATTAAGACTCCATCAGTTCTGTCTCTGGAGATGGATGGTATTATTCATCATGAGTCCTTTAGAATTGTCTTGGATCATTGTATTGCTGAGATTTACAGTTGTTCATCAAAAAAAAATATTACTGTTATTATGGACAATGTCCTCCTGGCTCTGCTCACTTCACTATATATGCATCAGTTCATTTAAGTCTTTCTAGGATTTCCTGAAATCATCCTGCACATCATTTCTTACAGCATAATCATATTCTATCACAATCATATACCATATCAGTTTCCTAATCTGCTTTCTTTCCACGATACTATACTGCCTCTACCCAATTAGAGAACAGTCAGACTTCCAAGACATCTCTGAATTTCAACTTTGATCCTTGCTTATCAACCATCTGACTGCCTCGTTCCTCTCAGACAGCACATGATACTAATTACACTGAAGCACGCTTCATGTCGGACTGCAGATGAAATCATATGTAAGCTACCTTCTTATTCAACATCTGTATTCTAAAATTCGTTATAATGTATTCCTCCTGAGCTTGTGAACATTTCTACACCTCATTACTGATCCTTTTTTTTTTTTTGGCCACTGGCCTGCTCAGAGGCTCATTAACCAAGATTATTTTTGCAAACCATGACTAATTTCCCCCAAAGCATTTGCTTCCCATGATTATTTGTAAAGTTAAAAATAACTGCACCAGCTGCCCATCTTCTTCCAAACTCAGATGGTTTTAAATACAAAGAGAAGCTGATCAGCTCCCAGGGGCTCAGATCACATGAGGGTCTGCATTATAGATCGAAGCAAGAGGCTGACCCTTTTGGGTAGGAACAAGAAAAAATTCCCAAAGCTGCTGAGGTAATGCAGGGTCTATTTTATCTTGAACTTGCTCTGACTAGTTTAGTTTAGTGCATCTGACCACATTCTGTTGCAAAAGATGAACAAAGGGAAGAGATAAAGAGGGATGGGGGTGGCTCAAACAATCTATAGTATTTATATTTTGCATTGACAGTTAGAAGCCATGTGTTTTATGCTATGACTTACTAAACCACCCTAAAGTTAGATATGGTTTCAGGGCTACACTTTGCCTGTCTTCAGACCCAGAATTGACTATTATTGTGGAAACAACATAGCATAGTGGAAAGAGTGGTTTAGAGGTAGAAGACTGGTGGCTTGGTGGGTAGTTGTGCCTATGGGCAATCCACTTAAACCTTCTGAGATTCAGAAATGTGAAATGGGGATAATTTGCCTTATTACCGTACAGGATTGCCAGGGAGTTCAAATAAAATAATATCAAGGAGCCTCCCTGACACTATAAAATGCTATATAAACATAAGTATTATTATTAGTATTAAGGAAGTAGCTGGGTGGCTCAATGGATGAAATGCCGAACCTGGAGTCAGAGAGACCTGAGTTCAAATCTGACCTCATTCACTTACTAGCTATGTGATCCTGGGCAAATCACTTAACCTGTGTTTGCCTTAATACACTAGAGAAGGAAATGGCAAATAACTCTAGTATTTTTGCCAATAAAACCTATGGACACTATGAACCATAGGGTCATGAAGAATCAGACGTGACTAAACAACAACAGTATTGTTATTGTAGGTTGGCTCTTTAATTCTTTAATTTTTTTTAAATTCTTTAATTCTCTTTATTTCTTTAATTCTTAGTAACTACAAAGAAAGACAACTTCTGTTTTCTGTACTTTGAGTTATTTCAAAGATGACTTTTCCCCAAGGAGTCATCAAATGTAGTCTGACTATGAACATTTACTGATTTATTTGCCTGCCAAGCAGTTCCTTGCTGAGCTGACACTTTAGATTTTTAGTTAGAGGGGATGTTTAATAAATTAAATAGAATAGCTTTCTGCTGTTTCAACATCGGCATCAATCAGCAAGCAAATGCTAGCTTTCCTAAGATGTGAGTAAAATCAATTCCTATCTTTGAACTTACATTCTAGTATAGTGCTTTGCCCGTAGTAGTCACTCAATAAATTTATTGACTGTAAGAATGAATGACCTCTGACACACATTGCAGGGTCTAACTGTCAAAGCTGTTTTATATCCTATTATTTTCTTCATAGGCTCCCTATCTGTATAAGCAAATGCCCTCTTCTGCTTCTGCTCCTCCCAAGATATCATGGGAAGTTACTTGGAAAATTGTAATAGTGCATAGGGATACCCAAAGAGGGTTCAGAACCCCAATTAATGGTTGTCAAATGAAGCTGTATTGCTTCAGCTCTACCTCTGCTAAAATTCCACTTGATCTATTCTTTGGGCATACTACTACTCTAGAGGACAGCAAAGCACCAAACCCCCAATTAAGAAGGCAGTCTGTGTCACTGGGATCAGATTGGAGTATTCTTCATTGCCCATGTACTTAGTTGACCTAACTGCCTCTGGCTTGCCATGTACATTCACTCCGAGTCTTCTCTTCTTTGGTCTATGGAGCCTCATTTCCTTTGGTTGATCTTCACAAGGTACAGATTTCAGCACTGAAGGATTTAAATGCTTTGGATAGTACCTTGGTCCCCTACTTGATCATTGCTAAAGATTGGTAGTCACTAAGCCAGGAGGAATTGTCCATCCAGTGTTTCTTAAAGGATATGATTCCATCATCTTTTCTTTGTAATTATAACAACTCATGTGATCGGTACTACATTTTTACCCAAGTACATGTTATACACACAATTTCAGATTTCATAGAAACTTTAGTGGCTACTTATCTCAAAAACAAATCCCCAATTTTATATAGCCAATAAATAGTTATATAACCTCTGCAGAACTACATTGAGGGAAAATCCACTATTTCCCAAAACACTTCATTCCACTTTTGGTTAACTCTACTTGATGGGAATTTCTCTCCCCTTACATCAAGCCTAAATTTGATTATTTTCACTCATGCTGACACTAAGTAAAACAAGTCTAAATTCTTTTCTATATGACAGTCCTTCAGATTCTTAAAGATAGATGTCATATTCACACTGAGTCTTTTCCTCTTTCATCTTTGGAGCCTCAGTTCCTTCAGTTAATCCTCATGGGGCACAGACTATAAGATTTTCACCAAATTAGTTGCCCTTCTCTGCCTACTCTCCATTTTTAAAATGTCTTTCTTATGCTGTGGTGCTATAATAGATGATATTTGAGGGTATATTTGATGGATAATAGATAACTAAAAGATCAAGTAGTTATCTTCCTTTGCCTTCCCTCCTCCCTTTATACTTCCCTTCTTCCCTCTTCCAATATCCCTTCCTCCCTTCTTCTTCCCTTCAGTTTCCCCTTCCCCCTTCTTCTTCAGCCTCCTTCTAAGTTACTCAGGGTGAACTATGATGTTTCAGAGGAAATCCTCCTTTCTCTTCTTTACCTCAAATAAGGGTTTATTGGAAGATAATGAAGGTAACAGGGGTGGAGGTTTCCCTATTATCTACAGTGAGTCTTAGGTTGAAGAATGTTGAGAGAAATGGCAATTCAGTCACTACCATGACAGAGCAAGTCAGAGAGATATATATGGGACTAACGTTCTTCTTCTGCCTTCATATCAGCCAGGCCACTCTAACTTGATTATCCCAAGTCCCAGAGATAAACCCAGCTTTTTCCTTCAGGGTCACCACCATCAGCCCAAAGACCTCAAAACGGTCACCATTGTCTTGAGCCCAAACTGCTTTTCCCAGTAACATTCCAAATGGAATTTTCCTTTGATTGACAGCTGATCAATCTCCAACTTCTTGTCTTGCTGCATTTTCTTGTAATTTCTCTCTTCTCCATAGTGCCCAGAAATGGACACAATATCTAGATGTGGTGTGAGGCAGAGTATGGTGGTGCTATTGCCTATTGTATAACATCATATATTGACTAATCTTATTGTATCTTGGAAGCTCTGTAGAGAACCCTAAGGTCTGGGACTGTCCTATTTTTGTATTTGTATTCCCATTGTCTAGTATAGTATTTAGTATACAATAGTTACTTAACAAATACTTGTTGACTGAGGGATATATCAATAAACCAGGCCAATTGAACCTGAGCAAGGATCCAGGGGAGGGTAGGAATGGGGAGTGAGGACTAATAAATCTAGAAAGCTAGGCTGGAACCAGATAGTGAAAGGCTTTAAATGCCAATGGAAGAATTATATTTTATGTGAAAGTAATGGGAAACCATTGAAGTTTCTTGAACAGAGGAATGACATAGCCATATTTGTGCTTTAAGGCTATCAATGTGGCACCTATTTGGAAGATGGTTTGGAGAGAGGGAAGGTTTAGGCAGGGAGACCAATGAGTAGGTTGTGGTATGAATAGAGCAGAAGGGAAGCATGTGAAGGAGGTAAAATCAGTAAGACTTGGTAACTAATTAGCTATGGGAGAGGTGAGAGAGGTTGTTGAGAATTAAGAGTAGAAGATGCCTCCAAGGTCACAAACTTGAGTAGCTAGAAAGACAGTGGTACCCTCGACAGAACTAAGGAAGTTTGGAGAAAAGGTGCATTTAGGAGGAGATATGGATCCTGCATGGACTTGTTGAATAGATGGAGATATGTATGTATTATATACACACATAGAAATCTGAGTTTTTTATGTTTTATGCTCCATGTGTGAGATTTTATATACATACACATATATGTACAAATGCACATACAACAATACACTTATACATATGTAATATGATGATTGAAATTCTCAAGAGACAGTATTTCTTGATTTTATGTTAAGTTATTAATTGACCACTCAAGACAAAATAAACTGACTGATCCACAATCGAATGGTGCCGACAAAAGCAAGCAGGGGGGAAAAGGGAACTCAGCAAAAGAGAGAGTAATAGGCAGAAGAGAGGGCCCATGTGGTCAGAAAAAGGTTAAGAGGGCCAAGAAACTCCCAGACCACACTAAATTGCATCCCTGGTGACATCATCACTCAATTCCTCTGCTGGACATTCCAAGATGCCTTTGATTGGAAAAACAGTCACCGAGAAGGTAGACTTAGAGATTCTAACCCCTCTCTCATTACTTCATCACAGGAAGAGGTGGGTCTTAAGGATGCCAACAGGTCCTTTTTCTCCCTGCCTCATGGCCAGATCACAGTCCTCCAAAATGGTCTTGCTGATTTCATTACCTGATCTCTCAAATGGTTCAAGTGACTGCTTAGTTCTTCCCTGAACCTTATTATCCTTTCAAGCTCTAAACAAAAGAAAGAATCCAAATCCACTTGTATAGCCTGGGAGGTAGAAACTATTTCAGCCTTAAAATCAAACTGTCCTTGGGGATCTAAGGGGAAATTATTTCATAATTCAATATTAAATTTCCACATTAGGCATGTATATATGTGCACACATACAAGTATGTATGTGTAAATATCAATAGATATTTAGGGTGGGACTTAGATGATGTTCTTGCAGTAGCTATCAAGAAGGGACAGACTGGCCAGGTAGGAAAAAATCACAACAAAGGTTCCCCCCCCCAAAAAAAAACTCAAAACAAAAAAACTAAAGAGGAAAGTGTTTCCAGAATGAATGGTGAGTTTGTTAGAAATATTCTCTTCAGAATAAGCAAAGAAAGAGTTCTACCAAATTCATTTTACAACACAAACATGGTACTAATCCCAAAGTGAGGCAGGTCAAAAACAGAGAAAGAAAACTATAGACCAATCTCCTTAATGAACATAGGTGCAAAGATCTTAAATAGGATACTCCAGCAAGTCATCACAAGGATTATTCACTATGACCAGGTAGGATTCATACCAGGAATGCAAGGATGGTTCAATATTAGGAAAACCATCCATATAATTGACCATATTAACAAGCAAACTGACAAAAATCACATGATTATCTCAATAGATGCAGAAAAAGCCTCTGATGAAATACAACACCCATTCCTACTGAAAACACTAGAAAGTATAGGAATAGAAAGGCCTTTCCTAAAAATAATAAGCAGTATATATCTAAAACCATCAGCAAACATCATCTGTAATGGGGATGAACTTGAAGCCTTTCCAACAAGATCAGGAGTGAAACAAGGATGCCCATTATCACCTCTATTATTTAACCTTGTACTAGAAATACTAGCAGTAGCAATTAGAGAAGAAAAATAAATTGAAAGTATTAAAATTGGCAACAAGGAGACCAAGCTGTCACTCTTTGCGGATGATATGATGTTTTACTTAAAGAATCCTAGAGAATCACCCAAAAAGCTAGTTGAAACCATCAACAATTTTAGCAAATTTGCAGGATACAAAATAAACCTGCATAAGTCATCGACATTTCTATATATCCCCAAACCATTTCAGCAGCAAGAATTAGAAAGAGAAATTCCATTTAAAATCACCCTAGACAATATAAAATACTTAAAATACTTAGGAATCTATCTGCCCAGACAAACACAGGAACTATATGAACACAAGTACAAAACACTCTCCACACAATTAAAACTAGATCTAAACAATTGGAAAAACATTGATTGCTCATGGGTGGGATGAGCTAACATAATAAAAATGATGATTCTACCCAAATTAATTTACTTATTTAGTGCTATACCCATTGAACTACCAAAACACTTTTTTACTGAATTAGAAAAAGCCATAGCAAAGTTCATTTGGAAGAACAAAAGATCAAGGATATCCAGGGAAATCATGAAAAAAAAAATACAAAGGAAAGATGACTTGCAGTCCCAGATCTCAAACTATACTATAAAGCAGTAGTCATCAAAACAATTTGGTACTGGCTAAGAGACAGAAAGGAGGATCAGTGGAATAGACTTGGGGTAAATGACCTCAGCAAGACAGTCTATGATAAACCCAAAGATCCCAGTTTGTGGGACCAAAACCCACTATTTGATAAAAACTGCTGGGAAAATTGAAAGACAGTATGGGAGAGATTAGGTTTAGATTAACATCTCACACCCTATACCAAGATAAACTCAGAATTGGGTGAATGACCTGAATATAAAGAAGGAAACTATAAGCAAATTAGGTGAATATAGAATAGTATACCTGTCAGATCTTTGGGAAAGGAAAGACTTTAAAACCAAGCAAAAGCTAGAAAAAAATCACAAAATATAAAATCAATAATTTTGATTACATCAAATTAAAAAGTTTTTGTACAAACAAAACTAATACATCCAAAATTAGAAGGGAAGCAACAAATTGGGAAACAATCTTCATTACAAAAACCTCTGACAAAGGCCTAATTACTTAAATTCATAAAGAGCTAAACCAATTGTACAAAAAAATCAAGCCATTCTCCAATTGATAAATACACAAGGGACATAAATAGGCAATTTTCAGTAAAGAAATCAAAACTATTAATAAGCACATGAAAAAGTGTTCTAAATCTTTTATAAACAGAGAGATGCAAATCAAAACAACACTAAGGTATCACCTCACACCTAGCAGATTGGCTAACATGACAGCAAAGGAAAGTAATGAATGCTGGAGGGGATGTGGCAAAGTGGGGACATTAATGCATTGCTGGTGGAGTTGTGAATTGATCCAACCATTCTGGAGGACAATTTGGAACTATGCCCAAAGAGCTATAAAAGACTGTCTGCCCTTTGATCCAGCCATAGCACTGCTGGGTTTGTCCCCCCAAGAGATAATAAGGAAAAAGACATGTACAAAAATATTCATGGCTGTGCTCCTTGTGATGGCCAAAAATTGGGAAATGAGGGGATGCCCTTCAATTGGGGAATGGCTGAACAAATTGTGGTATATGTTGGTGATGGAATGCTATTGTGCTAAAAGGAATAATAAAGTGGAGGAATTCCATGGGGACTGGAACAACCTCCAGGAATTGATGCAGAGTGAGAGGAGCAGAACCAGGAGAACATTGTACACAGAGACTGATAAACTGCAGTACAATCGAATGTAATGGACTTCTCCATTAGTGTCAATGCAGTGATCATGAGCAACCCGGAGCGATCTACAAGAAAAACCACTATCCACATTTAGAGGAAATACTGTGGGGGTAAAAACACCGAAGAAAAACAATCGCTTGAATACATGGGTCAAGGGATATGTTTGGGGATGTAGAATCTAAATGAACATCCTAATGCAAGCACCAACAACACAGAAATAAGTTCTGATCAAGGACACAAGTAATACCCAATGAAAGTGTTGCCTGTGGGAAGGGTGGGTGGAGGGGAGGGAGGGAAACAATGTGATTTTTGTAACCTAGGAATAATGTTCTAAATTGACTAAATAAACTAATTCAGATTAACAAAAAAGAAATATTCTCTTCAGAAAATGTAACAATAGGAATAGCTAAGAATGTAAATGGCTGTGATGTTATAATAGAAACAGCTAGGAAGATTCTGTCTGACCTTGAAGAAACCTTACCCACTATTCTTTACTCTGTCCTTAGTCTCTAATTAATCCTAATAATTTAATATGTCAAATTCTGCCAAGAGGTCAAAAAGGATGAGGAGAAAAGGCCATTGGACTTAACAATAAAGAAACCTTAAGTGACTTTGAAGAGGGCAATTGTAGGTCAGTGGTGGGATGGAAACATGATTACAAGAGATTAAGAAGGGAATGGGAAGTGAGAGAATAGAAGCAAGAATAGACAACTTTGTACAGGAGTATAGTTGAGAGAGGAAAAAAATGATATATCCTTCTTTTTACATTAATATAATATTTTATTTTTCCCAATTAAATGTAAAAACAATTTTATACATTTATTTTCTAAAATGTTGAATTCCAAATTCTCTTCCTCCTTCCCTCTCCTATCCCCTTCCTGAAATGGAAAACAATTTAATATAGGTAGTACATGTGCTATCATGCAAAACATATTTCTATATTGTGGAAGAAGACATATTTTAAAAATAGTGAAAATAATATGCTTCAATCAGCCTCCATCAGTGCTTTTTCTAGAGGTTGATAGTATTTTTTAACTCATGATTCCTTTGGAATTGTCTTGGATCATTATAATTGCTAAGCCATTCACAGTTGATCAGTGTACAGTGTTGCTATATTCTCCTGGTTCTGCTCAGTTCACTTTGCATCAGTTCATGCCAGTCAAGACAGATATAACAATAACTTGAGGAAATAGCCAAAGTTAAAGGAGGTTTCTTAAGGTTGAGGGAATTCAGACATTTGAAAGCAGCAAGGGAGCCAGCAGATAAAGAAAGGCTGAAAATGAAGGAGGGTGAGTAGGTGGTTGAAGGAATAAGCTGTAGGAGATGAGTAAGTATGGGATCAAAGACAGGTAGACACAGGCAAGAAGACTAAACTAGTCATCTTCTAAGACTGGAGCAAAGAGGGATGATGCTGATGTGATTTGAAGAAAGGGACTAGGAAAGACAGGGAGGTCTAGGCAGATGTAAGTCTATCTATTTCATAGGAAGCTTAGTGGAGCAGAGGAGTCAGGAAGACCTTAGTTCAAACTCATCCTCAGACACTTACTAACTGTGTCCCCCTTAGCAAGGCATTTAAACTATCACAGTCTCAATTTCCTCATCTATAAAATAATAATAGCATTTACTATGTATTATTGTTGTGAGGATTGAATAAAGTAACTTATACAAAGTGCCTTTTTAGCCTTAAAGTGTCATATAAATACTATTATTATTATTATAATTATCATCATCATCATCATCATTATAGTTTTGGGGGGAATTAGGGCGTAGGTCTGAACCTATGATTTTACTGATGTTGGTAGCTCCTGCTCTCCTACCATTGAAGATCTATAATTGTTCTGCAACCTTTTGCTCTAGGGAGTTTGTTGGGGTCATTTAAGAGATTAAGTGTCTTGCCTGTAATTAAGCTGCAATTGCATTTTAGAGGAGAGACTCGAACCTATATCATATTGATTACAACAATGGTTCTCTTGGCCAAGGAACTTGGATTAAATCCTGTGTTAATCCTTTCTTAACCTTGGCACCTACCTGATGAGATTAGAAATTTGCTTCATTTTGGCCTCTACTGGCAAAACTAAATGAAGAACTGATAAAATCTTGATCATTAGATTTATGTTTCTTTCTTCTCAGTCTACAAAAGGTGTAAGCATCTTGGGTATCTATCCCTTTCTTTCTTTTCTTTCTTTTCTTTCCTATCCCTTTCTTTCACACATACAGACACCCAGAGAATTTTGTAATTTAAAAGGTTCAGTGGTATTAAACTGAAATCTGTACCTCTGCAACTTTTGCCCACTAAATTTGTCCATTGCAGTCATCTATCACAAGTCTAATATATTTGCTACATGACTTCCTTTCAAGTATTTAAGTCAACTATTATGTCCCAACAAAGTCTTCTCATAGAATTTCTTTCAACCAAGGTCTTTCCTCTTCCCCTATATTGAAAGATGAGGATGAAGGAGAAGATGGAAGGGATACAGGAGAAGGCATCTTGCAAGTAGCAGATCAATTTAATGTTTCTTCACATTCCTAATGTTTCACAAATTATTTTTAAGGAACCAATGACAGAGGCAGCTAGATAGCATAGTTATTAGAGTGGATAGAGTGAATACTGGACCTGGAATCAGAAAGATTGAAGTCTGTATTTCCTCAGACATTTCCCTGATCCTGGCCAAGTCATTTAACTTCTCAGTCTCAGTTTCCTCATCTATAACAAAAAAATATATAATAATAGTAACTAAATGAACTACCTCCCAGAGTTGTTGTGAAAGACAAAGAAGATAAATGTGTGTAAAGTACTTTTGGCACAACCTGAAAGCAGTATATAAACATCTTTGTACTTGTACTCATTCCTTCTTTAAAAAGGAATCTGAGTTAAACAATTTTAGTACAAAGCCTCAAAGTGTGTGTGTGATCTCATGGTCTCTCATAATTTAGCTATTATCTTTTCTTCACTTGATCTGAATCAAATACAAATGCATTCTTTGAAAGGGTTTCAAAGTTGAAAAGGGACGTCAACCAGTTTGATGTCCTTGTTATTATTATTTATCTGTCAGGCCTTCTATAAATAACTTTCATTGCATAAGTGACATTAAGGAGGAGAGATATGCTCTTGATTCCGACAAGTGAAGCCAAGGAAAGACCAATTTTAGCCCCTTTGTTCCTAATCCTCTCCTATGATGGTGTGGAAGTACTGTCCAAGGAATTGTCCACTTGTTCTTGACTTAGTAGGATTTATCCAGTCCCAGGACATGTGGGAAAAGGAGCACCATCATGTTAGGGAACTTGTGGCTATCCATAAAATCAGGTAGCAGAAGGCAGAGGGCCATGTCGTGCCATGCATAAGGACTTTGTTGGGTATTCTGAAGTGGCGAACATTGTAGCAAAGTGGTCAGGTAAAATGGTTCCAGTTACACTGCCCAGTCCTTGCTACTTCAGTTTAGCCATGTAGAAGAACTGTTAGATTCTGAAAAGGCATAGGGAGAATGGATGATCTAGGAGAGGGGTAATAGAGGAGTGGAGATCTAAGGGATGGAGAGAAGAGCCTCTGACTTAAGTAGAAGAAAATGAAGAGTGGAATAATCCTGGTTTAATTAAGAAAATGGAAATGGTCAGAACAGCATCATTCTAAATCTGTTCCGGATAGCTTGAAAACTAAGGTCCAATTGTATAACTGAAACACTGAGCCTAGGGAATATTGAGCATTACGTACATAGAGTAGGCAATTTTTTTTTTCTTAAGCTGATCACATGGCAACACAGATTAGACCTCATGATCTACCCATTGCCCTTGAAGTGGCACTTTTGTCCTCCATTAACTGCCTGTAGCCTTCAGAAATCCAGGTTGCTATTCAGAAAAAAAAAAATGCTTTGATGTCTCCTATCTTTCCAAATGAAGCCCCATAAAAAGACCAAGGTTGTTTTCCTTCCCTTCTTCTTCTTTCTCCTTCTTTGCTTTTTATTTTTTCTTTCTAGAATTCCATGAAATTCTAAGCAAGAAAATCAATGATTATCTCATCAGGTTTCCTAATTATGTCTGTGACAGCAGATAGCACCAAGAGTGGATGATTTTTCATTCCCTTCTTCCTTCCATTTTATTTTATGATTTTCAGGGAAAAAATAATAATCATAGAGAAGAAATCACTAATAAGTGTCATATGTGAAGCTGATTGGCTTTAATGATTCCCAGAACATTCTTTTCTAGGCCAGGAAAAGATATTGGCAACAAAGAGAATTTCATCATTAGTCAGAATCAGCAAGTAGCTGACAACTCACTTTGAACATCTAGTTTTCTAAGTATTGGCCCTTAATTGAGGCATCTATGGCTTCCCGAACCCGCGAGAAGCCACAAGGTAGGAAGATAGAAAAAGGATAGAAGATTTGTATACCGCGAAGGGCGTGAGGGAGCCAAGTTCTAAATATGAGATGGCAGAAATGAGTCAAAAACTAGGTCTTATTGATTATAATGGAGCCACAGCAGAACCCCGATCAGTCTGGACCTCTTTCCGAAAGGCTAATCCCGTCCAGTGATCCAAATTTAATACCACACAGGTCAGAGACATGATAGAGAAAAGAAAGTGCCTGGCCGAAGGCCAGGTCCCAGGTGAGAAAGATAGAGAAGGAAAGGAATTAAAGATGGAGCTTGGCCAGAGGCCAAGCTCCAGCAAGGACAGGCATCAGTGAGAGCTGAGATCCAAGAGAGCGAGAGGGCGGAGATTGCTGTGGCTCTGTTTTTAATGTCTTTGATATGCAAATATACACAATACATTGGGATGATTATCATTGGTTAACGACAAGGTATAGGTGTGGTTTCTCTTAGCCAGGTGAACACAAAGAAACCTGTTTTCCCGCCTCACTTGGGGGAAGCTAGGGTCAAGGGTCAGAGGCTTTCCTAGCCACATGCAAGACTGAGCATGCTCTTTTCTAAGCCACTCTGTACATACTAACTGTTTCCCTTGCCCATAGCTAGGGGTGGACTGCTACAGCATCTTACTTGACTTGACTCTAGAGGGGCAGGGAGTAGAGAGAAACATGAAGAAACTCATCTTGTTTTCTTAGTAGTATTTTCCCTTTATCCCCATTCAGAAAAGTCTCTCCCTCCTACATTTTATGGGCTGTAGTGTTTCCCAACTTGCTAGATGGGTTCCTGGGGTTTGAATAAATCAAAATTGAAAAGGATGGAGTGATATGAGGACTCTGAATATAAGGGATAACAGTTGTAAACATTTCAATAATGTGATATCAAAATCACTTTAAAAGACTGATATATATTAATTTAAGGTCACCAAGGAATTTAGCTATGTAATTCCTAAATGAAAACTCAAGTCAGCAGTCAACCTTTTATGGAGTCTTTAATTACAAACAGGAGGAAGAAAGGTATGTGAGAGAGAGAGAAAGAGAGAGAGAGAGAGAGAGAGAGAGAGAGAGAGAGAGAGAGAGAGAGAGAGAGAGAGAGAAAGGGGAGAGAAGGGAATAGGGCTTAAATACCCCCTCTGTTTAGGCTGGGCCAAAGGCCCAAGCCCTTAGATAGCTGAGGCAAAGAAAAGAGATCAGTCCCTATCACTCACATGACCAAAATGGAGAAACAGTTTCAGGGGCCTCCACCTCCAGCCTCCTTCAGAGCAAGCCCTCCTCTCAGACCTCTCCAGGAGCTCTCCCTCCAGGACCTCTCTCCTCTCAGACTCCTTCAGAGCAAAACCTCTCAGAGCAAAACCTCCTTAGACCCCGCTATCTTTAAGGACACCATCTAAGTCCCCTCCCCTCAGTTCTCACATCTACCAATCACTGTCAATGTCTCCCCTGTGCCAATGATGGCTCTAGCTTAACCCAGGACCGCCCAGAGGTTTGTTTCCTTTGCACATGACTGTTGAAGGTCATATTCTCAAATAATTAAATCTTGATCTTTGCTGCAGCCCTTCCTAAATTCCGTTACTCTGAGTAGCGTGGAGATTGTAAGTTCCAAGACCTGGTTCTGTCATTCCAAGTATCTCTATTGTATCAATTCTAAAATCAATCATGACTCAAAGAACTTCCTGTTCTATGCTTAAGCATAGGTCAAAGCCCTTTCCATTGTTTAGCAAAAGGTTTCTGTCCTAAAGTAGTCTTAAGTAGGGAGGAGAAGGATCCTCCCATGCCAAGGAGTTTCACACTCCAATAGAGTTCTTACTATCAGTAGGAAATTTTTCAAGTATGAAATTTCCCAATGGGGAAATTTCCAACATTCATAAGTCTAAGAAATTTTAAGGTTTACAATAACCTTGAAGGCATTACTATAACATAACAGTACAACGATAGAAGCTTATAATAACGGTCCTGAGCTATCAAAAAAAGATTAAATTGTATTCTTTTTATTGTCTTTAAGAAGGTAAAATCTTTTTTTCTCCTCATTTATGTAGTATTTTTCTCAGTTACATGTAAAAATAGTTTTTCACATTCTTTTTGTAACATTTTGAGTTCCAAATTGTCTCCCTCTCTTCTTTCCTTCTCCCTTCCTAGAGATAGTAAGTAATTTGATATTGGATATATATGTGCTATCATACAAAATATATTTTCAAATGCATCATGTTGTAGAAGAAGACATAAAAAAGACCTGTAAAAAGTAAAGTGTAACATGATATGCTTCAATCTTCAATCAGATGTTATCAGTTCTTTCTCTTGGGGGGGGGGATAGCATTTTTCATCATGAGTCTATTGAGATTGTCTTGGGTCATTGTATTGCTGAGAATAGCTAAGTCATTCATAATTATTCAATCATACAGTTGTTTACAATATTCTCTTGGTTCTGCTCTCTTTACTCGTCATCAGTTCATGTAAGTTTTTCCAGGTTTTTCTGAGATCTTCCTGCTTTCTGCCCAATCATATTCCATCACCATCATATACCACAACTTGTTCAGCCATTCTGCAATTGATAAGCATCTTCCCAATTTCTAGTTTTTTGCCACCACAAAAAGATTGCAATTAATATTTTTGTGCAAATAAGTCCTTTTACATTTTTGTTTATCTCTCTGGGATACAGAACTAGTAATGGCATTGTTGGATCAAAAGGTATACAATTTTATAACTCTGGGTACCATTGCTCTCCAGAATGGTGGGATTAGTTCATAACTCCAAAGGTGCATTAGTGTGCCAATTTTTCCACATCTCCTCCAAAATTTTTCATTTTGGTTTTTTGTCATATTAGTCAATCCACTATGTGTGAAGTGGTCCACAAGACTTGCATTTCTTTAATCAGTGATGATTTGGGGTACTTTTAAAAATATGATTATAGATAGTTTTGATTGTTTCTTCTAAAACTGACTTTTCATATCCTTTGACCATTTAATTTATCATTTGGGGAATGACATATTCTTGTAAATTTGACTATTTTAACCTTGGAATACCAACTTTAAATCCTGACTCTAACATTTGATAGCTGTTTGATCTTGGACAAATCACTTTAACCTCTCTATTTTTTTAGTTTACTCATCTATTAAATGAAGAGGTTAGACTAGATGGCTTCCTGGGTCCTTTCAAGTTCTAAATCTATGATACTGGTCCTAGATAAATCATTCCAATCTTCTAGGTCTCAGTTTCTTTACCTATAAAATGAGGCAGTTGGATTCAATGACCTCTAAGATCCCTTCCAGCTTGAAATGTATTTCCTGTGTATAACCAGAGATGTATCTATATTCTTAAAAATCCATCTTATACGTTCATTGGTTCATTTATTCTGTTCACCTATATTAAAAATATTAAATATTTCTTAATTCCCCCTCATTGGAGGTCTAAAAGCAGAGGTTAGAGGACCATTTAGTTATATTATAATAGGTATTCCTCTTGGATTTGGGTTGGGCTAGATGACCACTGAGAGTCCTTCCCAATACTCAAACTATATGGTGATTCTAGAAATATTACTACCATGTTAAGCATTGGCCATTGAGGGGCAGTGGGAGGTAGGGAGTGGGGCAAGGACCCACACAACAAAGAGAGAGAAAATATTAGGGAGCAAACTCTTGTTATGACTATTTTTTGAGGTTGAGGGGAAAAAAGGATGTGTGGGAAGAAATCTCAGGAGAGCCTATGTAGCATCCTCAACTATTCACTCTCTATCAATTTCTATCCCCTGTCCAATCTGTTGCCAAGATCTGTCAACAATTTTCACATATGTGCCCTTCTCTCCACTTACACATTTGATACCCTGGTGTATCCTCTCATCCACTCACTAGAGGACTTTTTCTATAGCCTGCTGGTTGGTTTCCCTGCTACAAGACTCTTCCTCACTTCAGCCCAACTGCCAAAGTGATATTCCTTTTCGTCCCTTGTTTCCCGCCTACCCTCCTTTCTTCCTTTCTTGGTAGCACAAAAGATAAAATAGAATCAGGTAAACTTGAGGTCAAATCCTGCCTCAGTCATTTACTGGTTATATGACTCTAGGCAAGTCGCTTAACTACTTTCTGTCTCCGTTTCCTCATTTATAAAAGGAGTATAATACCAGCACCAACCTCTGATGCTTTTAGTGCCTTTGCAAAGTGCCTTTAAGTACCATATAAATACTAGCCTTCTTTCTTTTTTCTTATGTCTTTCATTCTTCCTTCCTTTTTTCTTCCTTCCTTTCTTTCTCTTTTTCTTTCTTTCTTTCTTCCTTCCTTCCTTCCTTTCCCTTCCTTCCTTCCTTTCTTTATTTGCTTTCTTTCTTTCTTTCTTTCTTTCTTTCTTTCTTTCTTTCTTTCTTTCTTTCTTTCTTTCTTTCTTTCTTTCTTTCTTTCTTTCTTTCTTTCTTTCTTTCTTTCTTTCTTTCTTTCTTTCTTTCTCTCTTTCTCTCTTTCTTTCTCTCTCTCTTTCTCTTTCTCTCTCTCTCTTTCTGTCTTTCTTTCTTTCTTTCTTTCTCTCTCTCTCTCTCTCTTTCTTTCTTTCTTCCTTTTTCTCCTCCCCTTTCTTTAAACAACTGTGTTTTTGGTTCCCCTGAATCAAAGAGAGCCTTAAACGTGCCACTTTGCCAACCCTTCTCTAAATGGTACTGGTACATTAATAACTGTTCTGTTTACCCATGAGCTTCCTGGAAGGTTTCTCTGATCCCTTGCCAAATTCTTGAACTAGGTTCACTTCGGCACAGAATGGATTTGAGCCATGGCCCAATTTTAACACATTTCAGCAAACTTTTATTGAGTCCTTTGTACAAGAAAATGCACTGGATGTAAGAAGATGTAAAACACAGTCCTTGCCCTCAAGGAGCTTTATTATCTACCAGAGATGACGGATGTATATGTGTATATACACATATTCACACACACACACACACACATACACACATACACACACGCACACATACACACCCAACTATAATAAAAATCAGAATGTGATAAGTGAAAATGCATTGCTAGAGGAGTTCAAATGAAGAAGGAATCTCATTAAGTTGGAACAAGAGGGAAAGCCTTCATTGAAAGCATGTAGTATTTGAGCTGGGCCTTGAAAGATACATATGATTGAGAAAGAAATATTTGTGGTAAAGTGCATTCCAGACAGTGGGGAAAGTATAAAGAAAGATTTATAGATATAAAAAGAACAAGGCATATTCTGAGTAGGGTCCGTTCTGAATTGACTATTAGGTAAGTGGGAAAGAGTAGTGGGAAATAAAGCTGGAATAGTAAATTGAAGGCAGATCAAGGAAGGGCTTGATAGAAGTATGCATTTTGTTTGGTAAGCAACAAGGAGTCCTTGAAAGCTTTTGAGGAAAAGAATTGCAGTTTTAGAGTTTTGATTATTAAATTAGTTGGGCTATCACATCTGTGCCGGACAAATCAGAAAGGAGAGACACCAGACAAGGAAATATCAGTTAGAAAAGGTTGTGTAGTAATTTGTTGATATAGTGTAAAAAGCACACTATGTGTAATCCTTCCATATCATGCAGGTAAGGATGCAGTGCCCCCATGCTGGAAAATCTATGTAAAAATTTTTGCCCTCTCTTAGTACCAGAGAATAAGTGTGATTTTTCCTTTCTCTTTTATGGGGTATGTAGAATATCTTATATGTGTTCATGAATTACTAAACTTTTTAAAGCGATCTTTACATTTCTAACCTTTGTGCTAGTTTTTGTGTTCTTTCACAAACTTTAACTTTTTACTTATTTTAACTTTAATGAATTGTGCATGTTTATGATATTAAAAGATAAAATATGTTGATGCTATAATACTATACATATATATTTTATTCATTTCTGAGTTTCTAAACTTTTTTCTGTGTTTTTGCTGGCCTCCATCCATCATCTGTGGCTTCTGTCAAACTTCCTATACATTCCCATGAAATTTCCTCTACTGACCCATCATATACCAAAATCATGATGGGGAAAGTTTCAATGTAGAAGAGATACCTATACTTAGAACCAGAAGATATTGATTAAAATCTCCATGCTGATCTTTCTAGTCCTATGGTCTTGTGCAGGTCAATCTGCCTCTCCAAAGCTCAGTTTCTTCATATATATATATAATATAAGATAGTAATGATGGACCAATTAAATTCAAGGAAAGAAGGCAGGAAGGAAGGCAGGAAGGCAGGAAAGAAGGAAAGCAGGTAGGAAGGAAGGAAGGAAGGCAGGAAGGAAGGAAGGAAGGAAGGAAGGAAGGAAGGAAGGAAGGCAGGAAGGAAGGCAGGAAGGAAGGAAGGAAGGAAGGAAGGAAGGAAGGAAGGAAGGAAGGAAGGAAGGAAGGAAGGAAGGAAGGAAGGAAGGAAGGAAGGAAAGAAAATAAAAATCCTTCCTAGATGAATGGGAAATGATAAAAACCCAGCTAGGAACCTTCCTGAGGTCAGTAAAGCATGACCCTTAAAATTAGTAAAAATAAGTTTATTAAGGGTAGGGAAATTATAAATATAGTCCTAAATTTATCAGCTAAAGCCCCTCATGGGGTTTGTTCGTCTGATTTTCTCAAGCTCTTCTTGTATCTTCCCGCTCTTATCTTAGATCCCAAAAGCTATCTGACTATAAACTAACCTACTTAATATGGATTAACAAAAAAAGGAAGAGAACAGTCTCACAGGCATATTTGAGTCCTTACCTAAAGCCTGGAGTTGGCTTCACTAGATAACCCAAAGTCTCAGATGACAAGTCCTTGGGACTACTTTGGCCAAGTGGATTTCTGGCAGATGGATCACAGGCAGATGGTCTCTGTACCTCAGGGAAAACAGTCCACTCCAAGGCAAATTCTCATACCAAGGAATCACTAATCTCTCTACGAGATTAGGATTACCAAGGGAAAATTTGCCAGAGCAAAACCTCCTTCCAGCTCAGTCAAAAGCAGGAGAGTGAATGGCAGTCAATGCCACAATCCTTTTCTCCTTGTCTGAATCTTCCCCAGGGCTTGTATCCAAATTCTCCTCTTTTCCTCTTAAAGCTAATCTATGAAATTTACTCTATCCCTTACTTACACTTCCTACTGAAGGAAGGAAAGAGGGCAGGAAGGAGGAAAGTGGAAGTGCAAATAGAAAAGAAAAGGAATGATTCAAGAGATTTCCAGGAGGATGAAAGTATCTTAGGATCATAGATTTGAGTCTTGAAGGGAAATTAGGGCATAATTTAACTCCTTTATTTTATAGATGAGGATACCTAAAGAGATTAAGTCTTTATGTCCAAGGTCACATAGGTGACAAGTGGAAAAGCTGGAATTCAAGCCCAAATCTCTAATTCCAAATTCAATATTCTTATCTCTCAGCCACCCTGCTTCCCATATTGGGAAGATCTACATAAATTGGTAATCTTAACCAAAGTCACATAGATGAGATGCACAATTTGGTATTAGGTCCTCTGGCTCCAGATTCTACATTCCTTCTATGACATCAGCAGAGCAGACAGCTATTGATGATCTAACTCTGCAATTCAATAACTCTGTATCTGTGGACAGACAGGTCACTTGACCCTCTGAGACTCTCTTTCAGAAGAAGAAATCAAATTAGACAGTCTCTAAAGGCTAAGCCCTCTCTACTTTTTGAGCTGAAATTCTGTAACATAACAGTTGTTGTCCCTGAGTGATTTAGACTGAAAACTTACACATTAGAATAATTTGTCAAATTTACCCCATGCGTTGGGTCTTTCTGACAATTGCTTCATTCCCTGCAATAGATCCTCATGGCATTTTCTTAGATAAGTCATTGATCTTGATTAGAAAAATCCAAATACTTAAAAACTTATGGCCAGCTCGTGAGTGAGGAATCTTTTCTGGTTTTCTCAATAAAGTTTTTATGTTCCTGGGGTGTAAAAAGTTCAGATAAAAGAATTTCTACATCCTTAAAATCTGGTTCATAAAGGCGAAATGCTTTCTTTAGTTCTTTAATTGAGTGATGAGGCTCTAATAAAAATTTAGGCATGCATTTACATAAAGACTCTAAGTCACAGGTAGTCAATGACTTATGAACCTTTGCATGTAAGATGCCAGAGTTATCAGTGACCTTAGCTTCATCACACAAAGGCATAATTTTTTGAGCCTTTGATGCATTTGCAAGATTGCTATCAGATGCATTAATTTGTACCTTGTTGTTATTGGCAAGGTCATTTCCCCCTATTGCTCCTAATGGTGTCCCAATATTAGTATTAGTAACTACATTGTCTTTATTAATCTGTCTCATCACATCCCCAGTCTCCTTGTCAGTTCACTTCCCTATGCCTTGTTTTCTCTGTATGTAATCCTGGTACATCTCAGTTATAATAGGGATCTGACCAAGCAATTTCTCTAATCTATTATCAATGACTAGAGCATGTACAGTTTTCTTTTGGAAGATCAGGTTGACAGCAGCTTTTGATATTCTTTAAGATGTTAGTCACTGAGCCCTCTGCTTCCACACCTGTGGCTTATGTTGAAACTAAATATTCCCCTCTTGCCACATCTGCTCTGGTCCCTGAAAAACAGGTTGAAGTCAAAGAAGGGCTTGTTCCAGTTTCAGAGGATCCTGTAGCCATAAAGATTGCAGAATTACTAGAAAATGTAACACTAATACATAAACCAGTATCTTTGCAACCCCAGGGGCTGATCAATAAAGGAAACTGGTGCTACATCAAAGCTACATTGCAGGCATTGGTTGCTTGCCCCCCAATATATCACCTCATGAAGTTCATTCTAGTGTATTCAAAAGTGCAGTGGCCATGCACATCAACACCCATGATAGACAGTTTTGTTCAACTAATGAATGAGTTCACAAAGTTGCCAATACCTCCAAAAGCCAAACAAGCTCTTGGTGACAAGATAGTGAGGGATATCCACCATGGAACTGCCTTTGAACAGACTTATATATAGAGAGAGACTACTGATAGTTATCAAGTCAAGCCTCTCTGAGAGGGGTCAACAGGAATGTAAATCTCAAAATTTCTTAGACTTATAAATGTTGGAAATTTCACCATTGGGAAATTTCATACTTGAAAATTTTCCTATTGATAGTGGGTCTTGACTATTGGAATGTGAACCCAATTGGCATGGGAGGTTCCTTCTCTTTCCTTCTTAAGATTACTTTAGGACAGAAACCCTTTGCTGAACAATGGAAAGGACTTTGACCTATGCTTAAGCATAGAACAGGAATTTCTTTGAGTCATGATTGATTTTAGAATTGATACAATGGAGATACTTGGAATCAATCTCCACCCTATTCAGTCCTAACAGGATTGAGTAAGGGCTGCAGCCTAGATCAAAATTT
This sequence comes from Monodelphis domestica, assembly GCF_027887165.1. NCBI lineage: Eukaryota > Metazoa > Chordata > Mammalia > Didelphimorphia > Didelphidae > Monodelphis > Monodelphis domestica. The sequence goes on along the minus strand of NC_077233.1, from coordinate 237,164,573 downwards.
AATTATTCCAATCTCTACCCTACTCAGGTTAACAGGATTTAGAAAGGGCTGTAGCAAAGGATCAAAGATTTAATTATTTGAAAATATGACCTTCAACAGACATGTGCAAAGCCAGAAGACCTCTGGGCCGTCCTGGGTTAAGCTAGAGCCTCCATTGGCACAGGGAAATTGATGGACACGTGATTGGTAGATGTGAGGACTGAGGGGAGGGAACTTGGATGGTTTCCTTAAGGATAGGGGGGTCTGAAGACTCGAGGAGGGTTGAGAAGTTGGTCGGTGTGGTTGGTGTGTGCTCTGAGAAGCTTGCTCTGAAGGAAGCTGAAAGTGGGGGCCTCTGAGACTGTTTCTCCATTTTGGTCACGTGAGTAATAGGGACTGATCTCTTTTCTTTGCCCCAGCTATCTAAGGGCTTGGGCCTTTTGGCCCAGCCTTAACAGAAGGGGTATTTAAGCCCTATTCCCTTCTCTCCCTTTTTCTCTCTCTCTATCTCTAATTCCTTTCTTCCTCCTATTGTAATTAAACTCCATAAAAGATTGACTGCTGACTTGAGTTTTCATTTAGGAATTACTTAGCTGAATTCCTTGGCGACCTTAAATTAATATATATCAGTCTTTTAAAGTGATTTCCTTGTCACAGGAAGATGCTGAAGAATATCTAGGATATATTCTAAATGGACTACATGAGGAAATGCTCAACTTAAAGAAACTTCTTTTACCAAATAATGAAAAAATTTCAGTTTCCAATGGACCTGACGCACAGTCTGTACATGAAGATAAACAGGGACAAGGAAAAGGTAGTGAGGATAAATGGGAATAGGTTGGTCCCCAGAACAAAACTTCGGTCACTTGGCAAGCTGACTTTATTAAGACTCCAATTACTGGCATCTTGGGGGGAGGGGGGGGTCACAGAAGATCTTAGTTTACCAGCAGAGTTCAAAGGAATCTGCCACTTTGCAGCCATTTTTTGCCTTGCAGTTGGATATCTAGTCTGACAAAATACACGTAGTCCAGGATGCATTGGAAAGTCTGGTAGCAAGAGAATCTGTCCAAGGATATACCACAAAAACCAAGCAAGAGGTTGAGATTAGTCAGAGAGTGGCCCTGGAAAAGTTCCCTCCCCCCCCCACCTTCTTGTTCTGCGCCTCAAACAGTTTGTGTATGAAAAAACTGGTGGATATCAAAAGCTTATCAAGAATATCCAGTATTCTGTGGACTTGGAGATTAGCAGAGCTTTCTCCAGGTGTAAAAAAACTAAAATTTTAAAGGCCACAGAAACGATCATCTCTTTGCTGTGGTCTATCATCACGGAAACAGTGCAACTGGAGGTAATTATACTACAGACGTCTTCCAGATTGGTCTGAATGGCTTGTCACGTATTGATGACCAGGCAGTTAAAGTGATTAACCAGTACCAGGTGGTGAAAGCCTTCTGCTGAATGCACAGCCTACCTCCTGTACTATTGCCCAGTTGACCTGCTCGAAAACTTCTTTCTCTGTGCTGTGTGTGCAAGATACCTGCTTTCTAGAATACCAACTCTTACTAACTTTTTTCCCTCTTTCTAATGGCTCTTTTGAGTGAAATTTTATTTCTCCTTTGCAACTATGGGATAGAATGGAAAAGAAACTAACTCTCTTGGAGTTTGTGCACAGAATAGTTTATGTTGATTTTTAACTTCCAAATCAAAATCATTTGGTTGAAAGACTATTGCTTGATTTAAAAAAATACAAAAGCCCCTTTATTTCTGAATAATTCTGATTCCTGTGGTGATAAAAGGGATTTGCATCTGATTCCTAATTTAATTGCCTAGTAGAAGAAATCCTGCACCAGCAACACAACTTGTGAATTTCTGTGAGAATGGATTTCATCTTTCCTTATAAAAGTGAAAAACTTTTTAAAATCCAACACCTTCTCCTCCCTACCCCCTTTAGTTTTTGATAAAGGAAAAAAAAATATGAGCCAGTTCTTAGAAGATAAAGAGTTCTTACTTTAAAAAAGAAAATGTACAGAAAGAACAAAAAATAAGTTGCTGGTTCTAAATAGGAAAATTTTTTAAAGAATTATGCAGTGGGAAATTGCTGAAGATCAAATATTTGGAGTTAAAATGTTAGACTAAATAGATGGTGATTGTAACTTTATTGCTATTAAAGATTTAAAACTGCATTTATGCTTCTGTGTACAAAAAAATTTTAAATGGGCAAAATAATGAAGGTTGATATTTCTTTTGTCTGCTTTGTTTAATTTTGCTGTCTGCTCTTTTTTAATGTTGAGTTTCTAATTGTACACAGTTTAGTAATATCGAGGAATATAAAATTGTCATCCATCAATAAAAATCACAAAATTGGTTTAAAAAAAAAAGATGTTAGTCACTGCCCCTAACACAACATAGACTTGAGGTATGATTTGCCAGAGGTAACTGACATCTAGATAATTTATTGGTAACGGTGTCCATTCCATAGTCATATTGATTAATGTCCCCAAACCATTGCTATCTTCCCTGCCACTGTATTATAAATGATACAGTAGCTCCAATAAATTGCAATTATTCCTAGCCCAGCAGACCACAATATTAGTTGTAACATGTTTCCCAGTAGATCTTTTTTAGTCTCTAACTGCCAGGAGTTAACAGTTAGAAAATGGTTGTTGTTCCCACGAGCTTTGTTTCTAGCTAGATAGGATCCAAGATGGCTAGATCCTATCCCTGACAGCCCTAGTACACCCTCCCTTTTACAATAGACTTTCTTCCTCAGTTTTGTAGCTGACCAGAGTGGCAGTTGGTAACTAACTTGTTCTCCCCCCACCCCAAGGAATCAAGATGTTTTTGATCCTGTGTGGAAACTCCTAGGCAGAGTCCGTGACAAAGGCTGCTAGCCTCAGGAGCTGTAATTGACAACAACTTCACAATTGACAGTTGGTGACAGTCACTAAACGGGGTTCTTTTAAATCTAAGGTGCCATCTGTATTAAAAAAGAAGTTAAATTGTAATCTGAGGAGATTAAGACTTTCAGTATTGAGAGGGGGAAAGAGAGGAGACCTCCTTTTCTCAAGGTTCAGGTTCAGGGGAGACAGCTGATGTTTAGGGGTTGGCTCAGAGAGAGGAGTGGGGTTTGAAGATTTTCCCCCCTTCTGCCTTCTCTTTTTTAGCTAAAGATGCTCTCCCCAATTTGCTCTTGTCCCTCTTGTCCCCCCTCCACTACTCAAGACCAAAGGATCTCCCCTTGATCTGTTCACTCACATTCAGCTTGGGGAACAGACAACTTTTAATGTCAACTCAATTAGGTAATACAAAAGGAATAATGGGCAAGGAAGAATGGGAAAAGGAAAGTGGGGAAAAGGGGTCCCTATCTCTATCTAAATCCTTTTCTCTCCCTCCTTGAGTTTGGGGGGAACTCAGGCCTGAGCCCCCTGAGAGAGTCAGGTTGACTCACCCCTGGGCAACAGGAGCTGAAGTAAAGTTTGCTCAGGTTTCTCTACAGAAAGTCCTTTCAATTGGGAAATGTTGGCGGGGGGTGGGGGTGGGGGTAGGGGGGATTTGCAGGCACCAGCAGGAAAAGTGGGTAACCCTCAGGAGAAAGTTTTAATACACCTCTCCTGACTGAGGGCCTCACTGCTCTCTCTTCCAGCCAGAGTCTTCTCCTCCTCCAGATTCCAATCCCTTGGTACTCCTCCCCCATTAAGGTGATCAATTTCACATACTCTTCAGCCTGGCACTTTTTCTCTAGTGCCAGCCTCTGTCACAAGTTGTGGACTGATCCAACCATTCTGGGGGAGAATTTGAAATTATGCCTAAAATCTTATAAAACAATGTATCATCCTCTTTGATTCAATAATACCATTACTGGGTCTGTATCTAACCCAAAGAGATTTTTTTTTTAATGGGAAAGGACCTACTTGTACAAAAATATATAGCTGTTCTTTTCTTGGTGGCAAAGAATTGGAAATTAAAGGGATGTCCATTAATTGGGAATGGCTGAACAAATTGTGGTATATGATGGTGTTGAAATAATATTGTTCTGTAAGAAATGATGAACAGGATGATTTCAGAAAGAGCTGGAAAGACCATGTACTTATGCAGAGTAAAATAAGCAGAACTAGGAAAACATTTACATGGTATTGTAGAATTGTAAATACAATATTGTAGAATGATAAACTGTGATAGACTTAACTCGTCTCAGCAATACAATGACCCAAGATAATTCTGAAAGATTTATGACAAAAAATGCTATCCACCTCCAGAGGAAAAACTGTTGGAGAAAGGAATGCAATTGAAAACATACGATTTTTTGCTTGTTTATTTGGGTATATGTTTGGGGGCTTGGTTTTATAAGATTATTCACTTAAAAATTAACAATGTGGAAATCAACAAACAAATGCAAAGTTAATTAAAAAAAATTTAAACCAATAACTCGGGTACATAAATGCAATTACTTTCCCATTGTATAGGTTTTATTAGGTCCAAGATTAGGTCCTTGGAGAGTCACTTCACCTCTGTCTGTCATGGCTTCCTCGTTTTGCAGTTGCAAAATGTGGTCAATAATGGAATTTACTTCTTGGGTTGTTGCAAGGATCAAATGAGACATTTGTAAAGTATTTAGCACAGTGTCTGGCTCTCTCATATAAATCTTGGCATTAGCTATTACTATGTCTACCCCATAGAATTTGCTATCTGCTACATCTTGGCACACAAAGCCTGGGACTAGTATGGATAATAAATAATCTAATTATTGCCTGATGGTTGCCTGCCATTTCCTGATTGTTTATACATGGATAAAAAGTTGGTAGGAGATATTCATCAGGAAGAAACTTCATAATTCATTATTGACTCAAAAGGATATTACACTTATTCCTGCTGGAAGATATTTACTTTGCATATTGGGTTAGCCCCTATTAATTAATTAGGTGGCAAACTTCAAATTGGCAAATCATTTGTGTGATTCACAAAATTCAAGGGTGGGTCATAAATATTCTGTATGACTTAGATCTGGGAAATACTTGAGAGAGAAGCTTGTTCAACCTCTTCATTTTATAGATGAAGAAATTAGCTCTGGGTTCATTCAGAGGACCTGACTTCTAATTCTCCCTTTGATTCTTGCTACCAATGTGACCTTGGGAAAAACGATTTAATTGCCCTGGATTACAGTTTCCTTATCTGTCAGCAGTGGAAGCTGAACTACAATGACTCCAAGTTTAATTTTGTGAGACCCAAATTGGGGAAGTGATCCAAATATTTCAAATAAACATTAAAATAAATGCCTGCTACATGAAAGATGCTGTGTCAGGTGTTGGGGATAGAAAGATGAAACAAACAAAAATTCCTGCCTTCAGGAGGCTTACTGTCTTTTAAGAAAAATATAGTATGTAAAGAGATAGGTATATACACCATTATTTGACCCTAGGCAACCCTGGGCAAGTCACTTATCCTCTTTGCCTCTATTTCCTCAATTGTCAAATGAGAACAACAATAGCATCTACCTCCCAGGACTGTTGTAAGGATCAAAAGAGATATCTATAAGCACTTAGTCCAGTGTTGGCACATACTAGGCCTTTTAATATACTCTCCTATCCTCTTTTCTCCTTTCTGTGTGTATATATATGTGTGTGTGTGTGTGTGTGTGTGCGTGTGCATATGCATACACATATAGAAATGCTTTATATATATACATACGTGTATATATTAATGTAGACATGCATGTGCCTCTATGTATGTATGTGTGAATGTGCATTTATGTATGCACACATATATGTACAGAGAAGGAGGGGAGAAAGAGAGAAGAAGAGGAAGAAGAAGAAGAAGAAGAAGAAGAAGAAGAAGAAGAAGAAGAAGAAGAAAGAAGGAGAAGAAGAAGAAGAAGAAGAAGAAGAAGAAGAAGAAGAAGAAGAAGAAGAAGAAGAAGAAGAAAGAAGGAGAAGAAGAAGAAGAAGAAGAAGAAGAAGAAGAAGAAGAAGAAGAAGAAGAAGAAGAAGAAGAAGGAGAAGAAGAAGAAGAAGAAGGAGAAGAAGAAGAAGAAGAAGAAGAAGAAGAAGAAGAAGAAGAAGAAGAAGAAGAAGAAGAAGAAGAAGAAGAAGAAGAAGAAGAAGAAGAAGAAGAAGAAGAAGAAGAAGAAGAAGAAGAAGAAGAAGAAGAAGAAGAAGAAGAAGAAGAAGAAGAAGAAGAAGAAGAAGAAGAAGAAGAAGAAGAAGAAGAAGAAGAAGAAGAAGAAGAAGAAGAAGAAGAAGAAGAAGAAGAAGAAGAAGAAGAAGAAGAAGAAGAGGAAGAAGAAGAAGAAGAAGAATATTAAGAAGCAGGTCTGACCATACTATTCTTTTTCTCAGAGTTTCATGGGCCCTTTATTATTTCTAGGTAGAATATAGATCACCTAGCTTGGCATTTAAGTCCCTCCACAATTTGGCCCCAATCTACCTTTCCATCTTTATTACCCATTATTCTTCTTGAAGTATTTTATCCCAAATAATGCCTACTATTCTTGGCTCTACATTCTATCTCCTGCCCTTTTATATTTGAACAATCTACCTCATAGGCCTAAAATGTACTCCTTCCTTGCCTCTACCTCTCAAAACATTATTTCATGCCACATTTCAAACTCAACATGTCCAAAACCAAACTTGTTATTTCCCCCAAACCTTCACCATCTATGAAATTCCTGGAGCTATTATCATCCTTCTAGTCACCCAGGTTTACACCCTTGGTGTCATCCCAAATTCTTCATTTACATTCACTTTACATATTTAATCTATGGCTAGATCTTATCATGTCTACTTGACTCTCTGTCACATCTGTTCCCTTTTCTCCACTCCCACAGCCACCACCCTAGTGTCGGTTCTCATCACTGTAAGATAAGAGAAGAGAGATTTGACATTGAGGAGAGACCAGCTGAAGAGAGAGTGGAAGAGGGGCAAGGGAAAAAAGCTGAAAATTCTAAGAAAGAATTAGAAGCTTGAAGATCCAACTGGCAACTCACTTCTAGCTTGGGGGAGGCAGAGGAGTGAGGTGGATCCCCTGAAGCTGAGAAGAAGCCTGTTTCTTTGGAGATCTCCTATCCCTTCTGAAACCCTGAATACCTCCACTAAGACCTTCAGTTACAGCAGTCTAAAATCCTCAAGTGGCATTGCGGATTTGGACTTTTGAACAGAGCCATCCACAGACCCTTGTCTTGAAATTTCTCTCTCTTTCTCTCTCTCCCTTACCTGTCCCTGGACTCATCTATTCAGAACCTAACTAGTTGAGAGTAGGGACAAAAAAGCAGTTGGCAAAAAGGAGAGGTAAGGGCTAAGAAGTCTGTGACCTCCAGACTCGGGGATAGGGTGGGGGTGGGAGGCAACCTGCAAGAGGGGAAAATCTGTAGGGCTTCCCTTTTTACCCACTTTCCTGCCTGACATCCCTGTCATCCCCTTCCTGCTTGAACCTCAATAAATTATCTGGCATTGAGGACTTAGGTCTGGGCCAGTCTCTAAACAACATAGTTAAGGGGATTGAAGATTTGAGAGGGTCAGGCCTCTCCCCAAGAGGGGGTTGACCTTCAGATCCCAGTGATTCAAGATTGTCTGACTCAAGGAACTGACATCTTTCCTTGGCAGTTGATCACTTCTAAGACCCTGAAAAGGGCTGATAGTTAATGTCCCTGGGAGAAGCAGAGGCATAAGAGATCATCTTGCCTCTCAAGGACAGATTGGACTTCAGGAGCCCTGGGCTCCTCTGAGGGAGGCATCTTGCCATCTCACTGAGGCAATCCCACTCTAGTCTCCTGTCCTCCATCTCCCAGAAAATATCTCTGGGGAGACATATTCCTTTTTCCAGAGGGATGGGACCTGGCTTATCTCCCCCCAGAAGTAAGGGAGGAGAAGAACAAATAGAACAATCCTTTCACTCTCTCACCCCTATTCCCTCTTTCTCCTCACCCTGTTCTCCTTCATTATATCACTTCATGCCCAGACAATTGCAATAGACTTCTGGTTTGTCTTCCTATCTCATCTGTTAAATTGATCTTCCTAAAGTACATATCTTACCCTTTCACACCTATGCTTCCCCCTCAATAAACTGTAAAGGCTCCCTATTATCTCAAGAATCAAATATAAATTCCTTTCTTTTGACTTTTAGATCCCTTCACAACCTGGCCCCTTTCTATGTTTCCAGTCTTCTGACACAATATTCTCCTCTAAGAACTTTACAAACCAGAAACACCTGTTTTTTTGTTGCTCCTCTCATGACCCTTCATCTCCTAATTCTGTGCCCTTTCATTGGCCATTCCCTTGTCTAGAATGCTGCTTCTCCTCACATCTATGTCCTTGTTTCATCGACTTTTTTCCTTCCTATCAATTTATTATTTCAAGGCTCAACTTAAAGCTTACCTTCTTCCCTAAGAGAATTTTCTGAGTCCTCTCTCCCCTACGTACCTCCTACCTTCCCTCTGAGATTACCCTTCTCTTCCCTCCCTCCCAATATGTATAGAAGTTATTCAAATGTTATCTGACCCATTAGAATGTTATGGGGTCAGGGTAGGGGGCAGCTAGGTGACTCAAAAGAGAGCTAGACCTAGAGATGGGGATCCTGGGTTCAAATATGGCCTCAGATACTTCCTAGCTGTATGACCCTGAGCAAGTCACTTAACTCCCATTGTCTAGCCCTTACTGCTCTTCTGCCTTAGAAACAAATCTCAGTATTGATTCTAAGATGTAAGGAAAGGGTTTAAATAAATAAATACATTAAATTAAACATAATATGAGATGTAGAAGTGCTATTTCCCCTTCATCCCTACTTCTTTTCATCATTTCCCTTCAGATTTTAGATCTTTTGTTTTTCAAATGAATTTTGTCATTATTTTATTTTGGTACTTGATTGGAATGGTGTAAAAGTGTAAATTATTTTTGATAGTATTAGCCTTAACCTTCTTATTTAAGATTGAGGGATTTGTATTCATGCATTGGAGGATTCTCTTTCAGCCACAGAATCTTGGTAGTCCAAGTATCTCCTTCCTAAGGAAATGTGACTTGCCTGGGCAGAGTCCACATCTCCTCACTCCCAATCTGAGGCTTTTTCCATTGGATCATTCTTGCAATCTAATTGAGTAGTCAAGACAAAGACTGAATTAATAGAGCAAAAACAAATTCCAGTGAGTATAGTACAAACTACAGGAGTGATGAGAAAATAAAAACAAAGGAATATTTGGAGGGTTGGGCAGATTAATCAGGAGACAGAACAAGATAAACTTGATGAATTTAAGGTAGATAACATGATTTCTTTTGTTTTAAGAAGTTAGGATTTTGCAAGAGTTTATATAAATTAAGATCTTGCCTCTGTTATCCAAAAAGTCTCCCAAATGACCACGTATCCAGAGGTCAGATTTAGGGCAACTACAACCATCTGGAACACAGAAGTAAAAAACAATCCAAAAACATTTTTTTTTTGGTAAGCAGCTAAAAATATTGTCAGAAAGCTCATGCACTAAAAGCCTACAGACTCTACTCTTCCAGTAAGTGCAGCTAGATTATTTAGTGGTTAGAGTGCTGGTCCTGGAGTCATGAAAACCTAGATTCCAATCCTACCTCAGATATTTATTAGCTTTGTGACCCTAGGTAAGTCACTTCACCTCTATCTACCTCAGTGTCCTCAGCTATTAAATGGGGGCAATGATAGCCGTAATCTCAAAGCCTTGCTGTGAGGAGCATATGAGATAATATTTTTAAAGTGCTTAACAGAGTTCTTGGCAAGTAGTAGATCCCTGGTAAGTGCTTGTTTCTCCTTGTTCCCTAAGACCAGGTTTCAAACTATCATTCACAATACATAATCCATAATTTACAAGTAATTAGTAAAAAAAGAAACAGGAGTCAGAAATTCCATCATTAATAGAGTCCAGGAAGCTGAAGTCCTGGTACCATTTCTGTCACGTACTAGTGCAGCCTTATATAAGTCACTTCTCTGAACTTCAACTTATCTCTGGAATGGATAGGACATACCCTGACAATTTCACAGAATTATTGTGAACATCAAATGAAAATATGGGTGTGGAAAATGTGTGATTTGTAAAGTCTTAAGCAAATGTAAAATTTTATTAACAATATTCCTTTTTTCTTTTTTCTTTTTTTTTAAAGCCCTTACCTCTCATCTTCAAGTCAATACTTAGTACTGGTTTTAAGGTAGAAGGGTGGTTACGGGTGGCAATTGAGGTTAAGTGACTTGCCCAGGATCACACAGCTAGGAAGGTCTAAGGCCAGATTTGAACTCGGGACCTTCCAACTACAAGCCTGGCTTTCTCTTCACTGAGTCAACTAGCTGATCCTATTAATAATATTTCAGAAATTTATTATTTTTCTCAGTCTTTCCTATACTGGCACACAGAGCAGTCCCTCCATACTCTAGAAGCTGATCTATAAGATTAGTTGTGCTCATAAACACACATAATCTGGTTGGTGTTCAACCTAAAGCAGACAAACCTCAACAATCTTAGCTAGATTGTCCTTCAGATAGTAGATATATAGTTGAAACCTGCCAAGAATTACTCATTATTAATGACAATGCTATAAATTTTGTGGGTTTTTTTTAATTTCTCAGATCAGAACAAATTTAAAGTATCAAATTACAGAAGGAAAGAGGTCCAACTGATGTCAAGGATACAGACAGAAAAACTTATGTAGTAGAGCCAAGTACCATGATCAATGATCATATTGATAAACGTCACTAATAAAAAGTGAACTATATTAAAAGTCTTCTCCATTTTCAAAAGACAGAGAGTAATCATTTTAGAGAGATTTCCATGAAAAATACAGAAAAAGTTTGACACTTAAAGGTGTCCATTTTAGTTATATGGAAAATCCACTCATGTATGATGGTTCCTTCACAGACAATGCCAGATAAATGACATATTTGTTGCCTCCTGGAAATTATTCACTTTTCTGTCATTAAACTAGCAAGTAGCCATGGGCCTTTTCTTTCCAATGACTCCATGATTCCATCTTTGCAATAGAAATGGCAACTCAGGGATTCCATCTAGCTCCCTCCCATGATACTGTCAGTATTAACTTAGATGCATCACTACAGTGCTGAAAAAACTGCAGAACAAAGGCTAACAGTTGCCATCTTGTTCAGGGCACTGGGAATTTTAGCAGTAGATGGTTTCTTTTCATTCTTCTCTCAACTCCCCACTATGATCACTTTCTCATTATAAAATGCTCAGCATATTTTCCCTGTCCTTCCTCTCAACTTTGGGATTTTCCTGGGTACCCAGTGGAATCTCCAAGTTCCTCAGAATCTTTTTATGCTGTAACTGCCTGCCATTGTTTCCACCCTCTATCTGAAATCCGAGTTTTGTCGTCCATCTTAGAAAGGTTGCCAACCTCTGGTCTGGTAAAAAAAAAAAAAGCTGGGATGTTAGAAGATTAGAGCTCTAGACCTATCTTAACTATGTGACCATGAAGAAACCATTTAATCCCCATCCCTGTTCAGTGCCCTCCTCTATCAAATGGGAATACTAATACCAGCTTTAGCCCTTCTAGTTCTGACAAATTCTTCTTCCTAAGTTTACATGCAAGCCCTTTGAAAGTTCTGCATGTATTTTGCCAATTCTTGACTCAACAGACCTCACCTTTGAAAAAGAACAAAAATCCGAAGATGTTTTTCCTAGGAAAAGTCTATGAATGGAATAAAATCTCTTACCTGGAACAAGGCACAAGTTACACAATGAGTGATTACAGTTGAATCTCAGATCATTGACCTCCCTGTGAAAACAGATTAATGAGTCATGTCGTTGGATGTTATGTCCTTGATGAAAAGTTTCTTCAAAGGACTCAACTAAATCATGGCAAAGCATGTATTTCCTGATCCAAAATTTTTTTTAAAGAGAAATTTTTGGCCTTTGTTAAAGGCAATATGTGTCTTGATCAAAGTCCCTCTTTGATGTGAATTAACCCTAAGGGGAAATACCACATGTGATGTGTTGTTTTTCTTATGGAAGAGTCTAGAAACTGGAGCATCAGTTAGAGTTGTCAGGAGATAAAGGTTACTGATTAAAAAAAAAATATGGCCTCACTTTTCACTTCAAAGATGATGTGCTTGAACTTGGACGTCAGATAATCCAAATCCAAAACTGAAGAGGAAGATCTTTGCAACGTAGAGAAATTACCCCTTCCACCATCTTAGATACAGATTTGAAGCAATTTGTTGTGTGCTATCCAACAATTTCCTGGTAAAATCATTTCTTTGCTGGAGTGATCTTCTAAGAGGAAATAGTTCTGTATATGCTACAAGATATTGTGTTGATAACCTCCAGAAAGACCAAAATGGTACAGGTGAAAGAATCCTGGGTTTAGAGTTTGTATCATCTCGGTCCAAGTCCTTCTGCTGTTTGTTGATTTTTGTTGCCTTGGACAAGATATTTAACCTTCCTGGACCTCAATTTCCTCTTCTGTGGAAAAATGAGAGGGTTAGCCTTGATGGTGTCTAAGGTCTCTTCTCAAACTAAGGGGAAATAAAGGATTCTTAGTCACTCTGACACTATTTTGCGTGTGTGTGTGCTCAGTTAGAGCCAGTGTGCTAATCTCACAACAGTAAAGGAGGACTAAATTTCACCCTGTATGCAGGAAGCACCTGTTGTTCAGAACCTTAGTGGTAGTTAAACAGCCCTTGCCAGGAGGCTGATCAGAAAGAGTAACTCATTTTTCTCTTCCTTGCCATCTAACTTCCAACTCCACCACTTGATTGAAACCACTCTCTCCAAGATTATCAATACCCTTCACTGCTAAATCCAACAAACTTTCCTCTTTCTACTTCATCTCTAAAGAGTTTTTAACACTTTCAGATAGTCCAAGCTCCACATATATATTTACATACATGTTCTCTGTGTCTCTTTCTCTTCTCCATCTCTTCTCTCTCCCCTCTCTCTTCCCCTTCTTTCTCTTCTTTCCCCTTCTCCCTCCTCTCTACCTCCTAGCTTCCATGACATGGCACTCTTCTACAGGGCAGAATTACTTCTCAATATACTCCTCCTGCCCCCTAAACGTAGGCATCCTCAACTACCTTGTTCTGTGCCTTCTTGGGTTGTTTCTTTTTGTGATTTTGTTAGACCCCTGGTTCAGTTATCACTCTATGTATGAATCCCAAATCCATATATTTACCTCTAATCTCCAGTTCCGTATCCCCAAGGAGTCTGCTGTACACAGTGAAAACAATATTGTGGGATGATCATCTGGAAAAGACTTGGCTACTCACAGAAATACAATGATCCAGGACAATTCTGAGGGACCATGACAAAGAATGCTATTCATCTCCAGAGAAAGAACTGTGGGAGTAGAAATGCAGATGAAAACATACAATTTTTCACATTCATTTATTTATGTTTTTATTTTGGAGTTCTGGTTTTACATGAGTCTTCTCTTACTTACAACAATAGCCAATATAGAAATATATTTTGCATGTTCCTACATGCATATAACCAGATCAAATTGTTTACCATCTCTAAGAGTGGGGAAGAAAGGGGGAGAGGGAGACAATTTAAATCTCATAATTTTGGAAATTGTATGTTGAAAATTGTTATCCCATGTATTTGGGAAAATAAAATATATTTTTAATAAAAAAAAGTTTAAAATTTTGAAGCACTTACCATGGTAAATATTAAATTTAACTCTCCCCTGATTGTGAAAATGAAATTAACTCCCCTGCCCATTTTTAGATTTAATTACCAAAAGTGTAAACGCATCTCACTTAATAATTGCAGTCCTAAGTAAAGCTTCAACTGTAAATAGTAGATGTGGAAGTGGAGAAAGGCACAGGAAGTGATCCAAAAGAAAGTGTCTTTAGAAAGGGAGTTACAACTTCTTGTGAGGAGATTCTTCAAGATCTTCGGAGGACATCTTCAGAGAGTTTTCAAGTTCTAAGTGTTTGGGGCTTCAAACTTTGATTTCTTCTGGAGTTCTGAGTTCGAGTTGGAGGCTGGTGAAGAATCTGCTGACTGGAACTGAGACCTTTCTTGAAGACTGTCCTTGAATCTCTTCCTTTGGACTGACACGTGATGAGTGAAAGAGCTGACTCCTTTCCTGGATTTCTGAAGAGACCGGCCTCAGGAGAGACCTATCCTCATGAGAGAGGTTCCCTGCATCCCCAGGTCCTTGGCTCAAAGCCAAGGTCTCTAAGGCTAAGGACTAAACTTGTCTGCCTGCGTTGAGCCAGAGGCCAGAGCAAAATACTTAGTGCTTAGGCTAGATATCATATTCTATTCCTCTCTCTGATTTCTTACCTCACTCTTTCTATATTTTGTAAATAAATTGTTAAATAAATTTCGGAATAAATCAAAATTCCTCGCGACCCTATTCTTACATAATCCAGTTTAATCTTTAAAAAAAAAAACTTTCCCCCACCCCTTACACCTTCCATCTTTGAATCAATACCATGTATTGGTTCTAAGGCAGAAGAGTGGTAAGGGCTAGGCAATGGAGGTTAAGTGACTTGCCCAGGATCACACAGCTGGGAAGTGTCTGAGGTCAGATTTGAATGTAGGACTTCCCATCTCTAGGCCACCTACCTGACCCCATAATAAAATATCTTAAAAAAAAAATAAATCCACATTTATCTGTATAAGACTAGTTTCTTTTCCCTTAGTCTCATCTGACTGGCTAAAACCCATTACATCTTTAACAGAGCTCCCCTTCTGCCCATAATCTTTCAAGAAGTAGCTTATTCCTTGAGAGGCAGGCCTAGAGACAGAAGGTCCTAGGTTCAAATCTAGCTTCAGACATGTATTAGCTGTGTGACCCTGGGCAAGTCACTTAACCCCCATTGCCCAGTCCTTACTGCTCTTTTGCTTTGGAAGCAATTGATTCTAAGAAGGAAGGTAAGGATAAAAAAAAAGAGAGAGAGAAATAGCTGATTCCTGTGTAGAAGATGGTGATTCAAATATCCACAAGGTGAAGTTTTCCTGGCCAGTATCATACTTGTGGCCTTAGAGTTATTTTCCACATTGTCATATTACTGGTCTATTCAAAAAGATTCAGCCACTCTAATTCACCATTACAGATTGGCATTGGTAGTAGCAATGAATCAATAAGTTAATCAGCAAGCATTTATTAAGTATCTGGTATATGCTAGGGATTATGGGAGAATTTTGGTCATCTTTGGTGGTCTACCCTTCCAGCATTTTCCCACCCACTGCAAAAGGAACTCATCTTTAGCCACTGGGTGTTTAGTTGGACTCATGACCAAAACATATGACTTCTCTATTTGGGCTTCCATAGTACTGGTCATGCTGAGCCATTGTAAGAAATGAATGAACAATGATAAATAGTCTCGCATCCAGTGATAAATAGGATATTGTACATAGCCTACAGATTGTGGATGGATGTGTGACTCCCTTCAGAAGTCTAGCATTCCCATTTCCCATATTGTCCATGTCCACATGTTTGAGCATCTGGCCAGTTCCCCCACATTTAAATTTTGCTTTTTAATCCCCATCTTGTTTGTTTTCCTTCACTCTTTAAAAAAAATGCCCTTACCTTCTGTTTTAGAATCAATCCTAAGGGCCAGGCAATGGGGGTTAGGTGACTTGCCTGGGGTCACACAGCTAAGAAGTATCTGGGGCCATATTTGAATCTGGGACCTGCCTGACTATCCACTGAACCAATGAGGTGCCACTTTTTCCTCCACGCTTATTCTTCAGGCTCCTGCATCCTCTTGCTGTGTAGTTGGTCTTTCTTCATCATCACTGATATTAGTCAGTCAGTTATTGAACGTTCATCAAGTACCTCCTAAGAGGCAGGGGCTATACTAAATGCCTGGTTTATAAGGAGAGGCAAGACAGTTTCCTGCTCTTGAGGAGCTCATAATCTAATGGGGAGTACATAAATAAGTAAATAACTATGTGGGGCTGCTGGGTGTCTCAGTGGATTGAGAGATAAGCCTGGAGATGGGAAGTCCTGGGTTCAAATCTGGCCTCAGACACTTCCTAGCTGTGTGATTGACTCTGGGCAGGTCACTTAACCCCCATTGCCTAGCTCTTACTTCTCTTCTGTCTTGGAACTGCTACTCAGCATTGACTCTAAAATGGAAGGTAAAGATTTAAAATATAAGCAAACAAACCTGCACAAAACAAAAAGGATAAAATGAATATCATTAGCAGTCAAGGCACTAGAAACTAAGAAAGCTTGAGAAAAGGATTAATTAACAAAGGACTGTTTGAAGGAAGCAAGTGCGGGGAGTGTGGGGACAGATAAAAAGAGGTCAACAGGGAAATTCTGAATATTGGAAAGAGAAACGTAGATTCCTTGTTGTTAAGTCATTTTGCCTGACTTTGTGTACCCATTTGGGATTTTCTTCGCAGATACTGGGTTAGTTTGCCATTTCCATCTCCAGCTCATTTTTACAGATGAGGAAACTGAGGCAAACAGGGTTAAGTGACTTGCCCAGGGTCATATAGCTAGTAAGTGTCTGAGGCCAGATTTGAACTTAGGAAAACAGGGTTTGGTTTGGTTTTTACTTTAAGCCACTAGTTCTCTCTAGACTCCTTTGCCTAGCATTTAAGACCCTCTTAAATTCTGGATACAATCTACCTTTCTCCTCTTATTTTGCAGTATGCATGCTACATTCCAGTCAAATTGATCTACTTGTTCTTCAAATGGAAAGCTTCATTTCTTGCCTTACATGCCTTTGTTTAAGCCCAATATACCATGCCCACATTCCTTCTTCAAATTCCCCTCTCAGAATCTTCACTAATCATAATAATAACTGGCATGAAGTGCTTTAAAATTTGCTAAGTACTTTACATGCACTATCTCATTTGAGTCTCACATCACCCTTGTTATCTAGTTCATTTTCTCTTTTGTTCTTAATATAGAAATATTAGAATGTGTGTTAGTTCCAAGGCAAAATACTGGTAAGGGTTAGGCTATTTGGGATTAAGTGACTTGCCTAGGGTCACACAGCTAGGAAGCATTGAATTTCACATTTGAACCCAGGACCTCCCATCCCTAGGTCTGGCTCTCAAGCCACTGAGACACCTAGCTCCTTCCTTTCTTTCTCTTTTTAGAAAAAGTTACTGAAACCCAGAGAAAGGAAATGACTTACCCACAATCACACATTGGTCACACTTAGGACCCAGATTGCCTGACTACCCATCCAGTGCTCCTATTACTCCAGCACAACTGCTCACCAGATGTAGGAAGTTAAAGAAATCCATATTTAGCTTATCTGTATAAGATCACAGATTCTTTTTCTTAAATCCCATCAAGCTGACCTGCGTCCTAGAATACCTTTCACAGAGGTCCCTTTCTACCCATATGCTTTCCACACAGGTGAGTCTTTGAGGCTCAGGTCATTTGCTGCCTCTTTTGTGAAGTTTTCCCTCATCTCTCAATTATTCTCCTTCCCTCAAATTACCTTGTGTTTGCTTATTTGTACACATACTAAAATAAAAGCTTCTTGAGAACAGTCTGTTGCTTTTGTATTCATGAATCCCTGTGCCTGCCACAGAGTGGCTTCATACTGAATGATAATTAAATGTAACCAAAAGAGGTAGAATTGAATAATCATGGCCCAGCTTTGACTTGAATATAAATAAGATAAATTATAGATCCACTAGGATAGTGTTGGCGAACCTATGGCATGTGTGCCAGAGCATGCTAGAGGGGGCTGCTTCCTTCCCCCTCTCCACACACCTGAGTACATTTCTCTCATCACCTGCCCCTCTACTCAGCAGTCCCAATGGGAGAGCTTCCTCCTTCCCCTATTTGGGGTAAAGTGGGAGGGGAGACTCAGATGCAGTGTGAGGGTTACAGTTTGGGCATTCAGTCTCTAAAAGGTTCACCTTCACTGCACTAGGAGGTTTGTGAAGCTCTAACACCTTGGTAGCCCCTTGGCTACTTGGTACACAATAAGAAAGCAATAAAATGAACATATTTTGGGGGCTTGGCCAATTCAGGAATTTGTTTGACTTGGACTTTGCTTGACTTTAGATGTGTTTTAAGGACATCCCCCCCCCTTTTCTTTTCTTCCAGTTATAGGGGAGAAGAAAGAATTGAAAAAGGAAAGGAAAAAAATTTTTTTCATTAAAAAATAACTATGAACTGATCCAACCATTTTGGAGAGAAACCTGAAATTATGCTCAAAGAGTTATAAAACTGTATGCTTTTTGACCCAGCAATCCCACTACTAACTACTAGGTTTATTTCCTAAGGTGATCAGGAAAAAAGGAAAAGGACCTACATTTTCTACAATATTTAGAATAGCTTTGGTGGCAAAGAACCAGGAATAAAGGGATGCCCATTAATTGGGGAATGGCTAAATAAGTTGTGGCATATGATTATAATGGAATACTACTGCACCGTAAGAAATGATGAGCACATTAATTTTGGGAAAACATGGAAAGACCTATATGAAACTGTGAAGATGAAAGGACCAGAATTAAGACATTATACAGAATAACAGAACTATTGTTTGAAGAATGGCTTGTATATGTCTACCTCTAGAGAAAAAACTGATGAGTAGAAATAAATAAGACATAGTTTAATAGACTCATCTATCTTTCTTTCAAATTATTTCTTCCCTAATGGGAAGGAGGAGAGGGAGTTAACTGGGTATTTTAGTGTAACAAACAAATAATAAATTGAAATATTTTTAAAAGATGAAATAATTTTTAATATAAAAAATGAAGAACAGTATTTTTTTGGTTGTGAACTTTCCCTAAATGGGCATAGACATATCCTGGCTATGAGGGTCCTCCTGGAGAGTCTTAGTATCCTCATTTTCACATTTTAACTTTCTTAACTCACCCAGAGGAGATTTAGACAAGGAAGATGATTTTGTTGCCTTTGCTAGATTGAAGATGAAAAAGAACCATTCCTCTGAGAACTGTCATATGACAAGTCTTGTGCTCCCCAGTGCCCACTTCCCACCTCCTAGTGCCGGACTGCGTAATCAGCTTTGGTTGTATCAAGCTCTGTTAATGAGCCACATGGCTACTCATTAGTATGACCTCCCTTCAAAAGATACACATATTTTCTCTTTGTCTCTTTCATTCTCTCTTAGTCTCATTCTCTGTCTCCATTCTCTCTCTCTCTCTCTCTCTCTCTCTCTCTCTCTCTCTCTCTCTCTCTCTCTCTCTCTCTCTCTCTCTCTCTCTTTTTCTCTCTCCTCTCTCCTCTTTCCTCTCTCCTCTCTCTCCCTTTCCCCCCTGCCCCCCTCTCTCTGTCTCAATCTCTGGCTAACCACCTGACTCTCCCTCTTTCTCTTGCTCTCTCTGTATGTGTCCGTCATGCTGGATTGTCATGTGCTCTTACGGAATAAATGATTGAGTGAGGTAGGTCTGACTGGTCTCCTTCCTGTTAAATGTGCATGGAGTCATTAAGAGAAACCATGGAAGTCTTTCTCACCAGAAAAGAGGTGAAGATTGTGGTGAGTTTGGTCAGCAGGCATCACCACAAGGAAGTCACATTTCTGCAGGCTGGGACTGATTCATGTTCTCATTTAAATAAAGTCAATAAGATTTCCTTTTAAGTCATTACTCATAGCCAGTTATGCCATAGAAAATAACTGATGAAATAAGGAGAACTAATTTAACCATGAAAAATAATTGCGCAACATGTAATTAGTATTATTGTTGTTATTACACAAAAATAATATCTTACGTAAAGAAGTTAGCAATGTGTATGCTGTCTTTCTGGAAGCATTTGACGGAGACTTCTGGAATCGCTACTGAGCAATCAAAAGTGTGCTGGATTGGAAATCAGAGAACCTCAATTCAAATTCTAATCCTGCCACTTACTACCTCCGTGACTTTGGGCAAGCATCATTCTCTCTAGGCTTCAATGTCTCCATCTATATAATAAGAGAAATGGACTAGGTGGCTTCGAAGGTCCCCCCTTCCAGTTCTCAATCTGGGGCATTTAGGCTTCATAATTTCAGAAGGCAATTTGTGACTGATTAGAATGAACTTTCCTGGAGCAGTTCGGTGGCATAGTAGGTAGAGCACCAGACCTGGAGTCATGTTGTCAGGGGTTCAAATCTGGCCCAAGACATTTCCTAATTGTGCAAATTAGCCTAGTCCTTGCCCTTCTGTCTTAGAGTTGTTACTAAGACAGAAAGGAAGGGTTAAGGAAAAAAAGGAATGAGGTGTAGCTAGGTGACTCAGAGGATAGAGAGCCAGGACTAGAGATGAGAGATGCCAGGTTCAAATGTGGCCTTAGACATTTCCTAGCTGTGTAAGCCTGGGTAAGGGTCCTCTTGCCCAGCCCTTAAGGACCACTCTTCTGCCATGGAACTGATACCTCCTTTCAATTCTAAGACAGAAGGTGAGGGTTAAAAAAAAGAAACAGAATCAAACGAACTATAGGAATCATCTTATTCATCTTATTTGTTGAGTCCTTTCTCTCTTGGACTTCAAGAAATGGAAGAATTTGTCTCTTGGTTCTGAAAGCACCACTTTCTACCTTGGGAAATCCCTGGTGTTTTTTTCCAATTTCTTTACTCAAAGGAGTCACTGGTATCTAGGAAAGGCCCATATTTGGATTGAACAAACCTATCCAGTAAATGGAAAGTATAAGAAAATTAGAAAGATTCTGGGAAAGCTATCGTCCCCCAAAATATTTCTAAGTGGTCTAGACTTCTCCTCTCTCCTATTACTATGTCTGAAATGCCACCTTTAGAAACAGTCCTTTGGGTGTGGACTCTCTTCATTATTCTATTTCCCTAGTAAACCCCAAACAAATTATAATATACAAACGTGATGAGATTTTACTATACTGTAATAATAAAGATTATACTGAAAATTATACTGATAATAGCTAGCATTAACATAATGCTTTCAGTTTTGCAAAGCACATCATATATATGATATATGTACATATTTATGTGTGTGTGTGTGTGTGTATATATATAATTTGATCCTCACTACTACCCTCTGGGGTAGGTGCTATCATTACCCCCATTTAACAGATGAGGAAACAGAGGCTTAGAGAAGTCAGTATCTGAGTCAGAATTTGAATTCAGGTCTTTCTAACTCCAGAGGCATGCACATTTACATACATGCACACCCACCATGTAGCCCAAGCTAGTCTGGGCACACCTAGTTCTAATAACATGGAAGTGCCCTTGTGGGGCTTTTGGAATATGTCCAGATTGTCTAATATAGATGCTTCTGCATCCCCTACTACATGGATAGGGAATGAAGCCACCTTGATTGGGTCCCCATGTCTTTAAAAATTGGTAAAACTGAACAGGTCCCTTTCTATCTGCCGTTTTGTTAAGGTTTGGGGTTTTTTTTCAGCTTTTTTCAGCCATTCTTTTCTACTAATCTCTTTCTTGTGTTGT
Source organism: Monodelphis domestica (assembly GCF_027887165.1). Taxonomy (NCBI): domain Eukaryota; kingdom Metazoa; phylum Chordata; class Mammalia; order Didelphimorphia; family Didelphidae; genus Monodelphis; species Monodelphis domestica. Next base: position 237,143,297 of record NC_077233.1, on the reverse strand, counting down.
GTCCAGATGGTGATGGCCATAGTTCACTCTTAGTCTGGGTGTCATGAATGGAGCTGATCAGGAGAAGAGAAGAAATTCCTTCCCTTATATTTCTTCTTTCACTCCAGCTCAAGAAAATAGTCCTGGGGGATTTGTGTTTCTTTTTCATGTTATTTGTCCTCCACATTTTCAGAAGCCAGAGGTGATTCCCATAAGACCAGGAGTTTGACTTTGGAGTCAGAGTCATAGGAGCACGGAGTAGCCAGCCACTCCGGCATGGAGACCCTTAGAAGCCAGGGTGCCCTGGGCCTCAAGCCAGAGTGCTTGTTTGGACTTAAAACTGGGACTGTGCCCCATAGGCATTGCACTAAGCTTATAAACCTAATCTCCTTTCCCTCCTGAGAGACTGAGGTGGTTCAAAGTGGGAGAAGGATTAAGCCCCACATGCTGGGACTAAATTTGTTCATTTGTGATTATTCCTTCTGAAGTAAACATTTCTGGGAAAAAGTTAATCTGACTTTTAGTGGCTAGATGGAACTAGAACACACCCCATACATTTGCAGGGATGTCATCAGCAGAAGCTGAAGTCATTGGAAGCGAGCCTAGATACCTCGAAATCCTTTTAAGAGTACTAGAGAACCCTGGGTAAGGAATGAAAGGTAACCTACCTGGCCTTTAGGCAATGGGGGCCAGAGATTGAGTGAACGTAGCATAACTGTGTTTTAGCACTCAATAATAATCCAACATATCCAATCTGTCTACTAAATTGAAAGTACGTGGATTTCATTCTGAACAAGTAGAATAAAATCATTATGGGTCAACAAACCTGGTTGGAGCAAAGAAGCAGAGGCAAAGAGAGACTTTTTTCCCCTCTGAAGCTCTGAGGGATGAGGTATTATAACCTAAGAAGGTAGGGGACAAAATGATGTTGTCTCAGAGCATATACATGATTTCCCTCATATGTTGTAAGCATGCTACACAGCCTACTAGCATGACTTAAAAAAAACCAACCCAACACCATGGATCAGCAGGCAACATATGAGACTATTTGCTGAACATGGGGAAGAGTAAGGTAAGTGGAGAGCCAGCGAGGTGGTTTAGTGGATTGAGAGCTAGACCTAGAAAAAGGAAGTCCTGAGTTCAAATCTTAGCTGGGTGTCCTTGAACAAGTCACTTGACCCCCATTGCCTAGCCCTTGTCACTCTTCTGCATAGGAACCAATACCCAGTATTGATTCTAAGACAGAAGGTAAGGGTTTAAAAAAAGTAGAAGCAGTGGCTGGAACATCTATTTGATGATTTGTTCTTTTTCTTTCATTTGATGATAGTTCTTTTTCTCTATATGACTATATCATTCTATTTTTAAATACCAGATTTGAAATGTACTAAAAACTATTTAATCAAATCATAATCATAAATCAAAATAAGAAAAAGAAAGATATTGATGAAAGATGCATATCTAAATGGAGATAAATAAATTGTTGAATAAACAACTAGGCTAAAAACACATAAAAAGAAGAAACATTTTTCTTTATACATACATATGTGCATGTATATGTATAGTTATGAATGTGGATATGGATTTATATACCGATACATAATAACAAATTCTGTGGGACAAAGGTCAAAGTAGAAGCAAATTGGTATTCTTGAGTACAAACTAAAAAGAGAGGGAAAAGAATTAATAAATTGAGCTTATATTTAGGGAAATTCTGAAGTGAACAATTTCAGTAAGAGTTTAAAATAACTTTACAATTTAACCAAGAGCAAGCACAAAAAAGAATATTGTAAAAACAAAAGGACTGTTTTTAAAAAGAGAACAAAGGAATGATTGAAATTACAAATTTTAGAAAACAATTTAGCTTTTATGAAGAAATATTAACATTGATATCTGTCAAGTTCAGAATAATAACAAAAGAAACAAAATTTTAAAATAGGAAACTGAAATATACTCATTTCAAAAAGAAAAATTAAATAGACTATTGCTAAATTTCCATTTTAAAAGATATATCAAGATGAAACAGTTTGACAAGTGAACTTTGCCAAATATTCAAATAATTAATCTTAATGTTTTATAATCCTTTCCTAAATGTAGAGAAGGGTGACTTTTTATCAGGTTCTATGCAACGAAAACAATAGTATGATGAATAATATCAATAATAATAAAAACCATTAAGTATATATTTTTGTCAATATATCCAGTTCAAAGTTTTGTTAAAATAAAATACCCACTTATGTTTAAAGCACTAAAAAACACAGAAATAGGAGGATCTTTTTTCTTCACATTATAAATTTGAAACTAAGAGCTATCATTACAAGCAATGGAGAACTACTAACAAATTTCCCAAGAGAAAAAGGGATAATTTAAGACTGTCAACTGTAATAAATAGAAACAATTCCAAAATTTAAATCACCAAAAATATTATAATCAAATTTTAGAATTACAACATCAAACAAATTCCTCAGAAAGCAAGGAAAACACTTTTCACATCTAAGGAGAATACGTTGGGATAAAACAGGGTAACTCCCTGTTTATATGAAACCAAAGTTAGAATATAATATTCTAAAAATAAAAGAACATTTGTTGACAAACAGATATATTTCTTGAAAAACTGAACCTAAGTATCAAAGAAAGTAATTGGACATCCAGCAAAAGGGAAGAATTCAGGTCATTCTTTCAAAGGAGTCTAGAAGTAAATAGATTATTTAACATACAAATAAACAAAACACTTTAAAATGAGAAAAAAAATGAAGAAATTAGATATTTATTTCCATGTGGGCTGAGGAGAGACAAGGCCAATGATATGTGCTGGGACATTTTTGAAATATTTGATTTTTTTTTTTAAAGAATAAATCTTACCCACTGAGTAATATTGAGAGAACAGAGAACATCAATGAGCTAAAGGAGCAAAAGCTATAATGGCCAAATTCAAACCACTGCAGAAAATAGAAATGGATTAGCATTTCAGGGGAAATCAATTTAACATAAAATAATTTAAAGATTTAGTGTTATATCAGTGATGCTACCAAATGGATACTTTTTGTTATTCAGTCATTTTCAGTTGTATCTGACTCTCTGTCACCCCATTTGTTTTTCTTTTTACAAAGATACTGGAGTGGTTTGCCATTTCCTTCTCCAGCTCATTTGACAGATGAAGAAACTGAGGCAAAGAAGGTTAAGTAATTTGCCCAGGGACTCACAATTAGTAAGCACCTGAGGCCAGATTTGAACTCAGGAAAATGAGTCTTCCTAACCCCAAGCCTGGCACACTAGCCACTGTATCATCTACCTGTCCTGGATATTTTATTCTGTTGCTATTGTTGTTCAGTCAATTTAATCATGTTTGATTCTTTGTGACCCCATGGACCATAGCACTCCAGATTCTTCAATCCTCTACTACCTCTGGAAGTCTGTCGAAGTTCATATTTATTGTTTTCACGACACTATTTTTCCATCTCAATCTCTGCCATCTCCTTCTCCTTTTGCCTTCAATCTTTCCCAACATCTGGGTTTTTTGCAGTGAGTCCTATTATTTTATTATGTGGCCAAAGTATGCAGAACTAAATAAAGCAAGGGCAAACTTCATTAAAAGATGAAGGTTTGGAATTTCAAGGAAAACAATGATCGTATTTTTAAGAGTGGAACAAAGTAGATAAAAAAGAAAAATCATAAAAATAATAAGTCAGCATTTGATAAAGACAAGGAGATAAATTCCTAGTTTAGGGTATCCATATCCAACAAGATTTTTGGGGAGAAACTGGCAAGCAATTTAGTACAACTGGGCTTAGATCAACAGCATATGCTCAAAATTGATGTGTAACTTGAATATAAAGGGTCGTGTTATTTAAGAATTAGAGAACAAGACTTCTGGGTCATATGAGCAATAAGACTAGACGGGGCCAACTAGACCTTTTCTCCAATCCCTCATAGCCTACAATTTAGAGAACAAGATGAGATACTTTTCACAAGTCCAACTAGGGAGAGATTTCTTGATCAAACAAAGAATAGTGGAAGCCATAGAAGACAAAGTAGACAATTCCAGTTAGATAAAATTGAAAAGTTTTCGCATAAATAAACTATATGTAGAATAAAATAGAAAATGTAAGGTAGGAAAACTATTTGTAGGAAAAATCATTGATAACTTGTGATTTGTAAGGAATTGATACCAAATTTTGAAGCAAAGGAGGGTGACTTCCCCAAATGACTGGATTTTACTGACAAAAGGTAGAAAACATTTTTTAATGAAAATGAATATAATGTATGATGGCAAAATATATCAAGTGTTTAAGCATGAATCTACTAAGACTTACAAAAAAGGCTTGTATAAAGAAAAATGTGAAAGGCAGCATAGCATAATGCTAAAGACCAATCTTACTGTCCTGGGTTCAAGAACACCCTCTCATACAGACTTGACTGTATGCCCATGGGCAAGTCATTTAGCCTCTGAATGCTCTGGGCAACTAAGACTGTGAGAGGGACTCTTATGAGAGATGAAAGTAGGCAAGCAGAGAAAGGAAAAAGGATCCCCTGAATGCTTTAAAAATGTGTCATCTTTGGGGGGGGGGGGCAGGTGGGTAGCTCAGTGGATTGAGAGCCGGGACCAGAGATAGGAGGTCCTGGGTTCAAATCTGTCCTCAGATACTTCCTTGCTGTGTGACCCTGGGCAAGTCATTTAACCCTCATTGTCTAGCCTATACCACTCTTATGCCTTGGAACCAATACACAGTATTTATTCTAAAATGGAAGGTACAGTTTTAAGGAGAGAGAGAGAGAGAGAGACAAAGATAAAGACAGACAGGTATACACACACACACACACACACACACACACACACACACACACACACACACAAACTGGACTGTGTTCAAACCTGCAATAGTTAACCTGCCCAGAAAAGAATGATAAGCACTAAAAAATAACTTGGTCCTATTCCTTAGTCCTATTCGTCTTGAGGAAGGTAGTTTCTGTGAGTTTTTAGGGTTCTTCTATGCTCTAAATTTATCATAAATGAACCCCTCCTGTAATCTCATCTAGTCTACATCAGTCCATCCTGTAATGGAATTATTCACATCTAATTAAAAAATAAACTACCAGTTCTGTCATAATATACATTAATTATATATTAACTTTGGGAGCATCGTGGTATAGTGGGAATGGCCCTGTGATCCTAGGGAAAACATTTCACCTCTCAGTTTCCTCATCTATAAAATGGGGATAATAATTTTTGTAAACTTTAAAATACTAATTAAAAAAAATTAGTTCTAAATTCCCTTTCTCCCTCTAGCTCCTCTCCTTCCCATTGAGAGGGAAAAAATATGATATCTTTTATATATTGTATAGGTATTTTTGTATATATAGATCATTTTCCTTTTTCTTTGAACTCTTATTTCTTACCATTTATTCTTTTTCATATGTAACATAGCAATAATATACATATGATTTGTTATTGTAAACCTGAAAATTTCCCAGACCCTACTTTATAAGATTGGCTTAAGACCATTCCCCATTTGGGCAGTGAACTCTACTTAGATCAGAAATATGCAATACATTATAATAAATATGTTTATCCAAGAGAAAAAAATTCTCACATAAGCTATGTCTGAAAAAAAATTTTAATTAAAAAAAATAAATGAGGGGGAAGCTAGGTAGCTCAGTGGATTGAAAGCCAGACCTAGCAAAGGGAGGTCCTGGGTTCAAATCTGACCTCAGACCCTTCCTAGCTGTGTGACTGACCCTGGGCAGGTCACTTAACCCCCATTGCCTAACCCTTCCCACTCTCCTGCCTTGGAATTGAATTCTTAGAAGGTAAGCATGTTTTTAAAAGACAATTCTAATACTATATAACTACAGTGATACCTTGGAACTCATTAATTCATTCCAGAAGGAAGATAAAGTACCAAAAAATTTGAATACCAAATGAATTTCCCCCCCAAAGGAATAATGTATATTGAATTAATTCATTCCAGGCACCCAGAAAACTCAGATTTCATAAAATATAATATGCATCAATAAAGCTATATTTTATTAAGTAAACATTAATAATACAAATACAAATAAAAATGATTATGTTAAATAAAATAATTTTAACTTTACCTTACTGAGAAGAGTTCATGGCCTAAGGGGATGGTGGGAAAGAGAAATGTTACTGTCTGAGAGAGGAGTCCCTTTCCATAATATGGGAGGGTAACTGCCCTTCTGGAGCTGTTTCTTTTTCTCGTTTTTTGTCCCTTATCACCCCTGAACCCTGCTTGAGATTCACCAGGTATAAGCTTCACAAGAAATGCATCCAATGATGCTTATTTATGTCTGTGGTTTCAAAATTCCTCTAAAGTGGGAAATGGTCTGGTCATTTAACAAATTTATAATTCCACTTGTTAAAGCTTTTTCAGGGTGATATTTGTCAACAAAGCTTTGCACTTCCACCCATTTTGCATGCATTTCCTTGATTGAGGAAGTGGGCACATCCTCTTTTGCCTCCTCCTCATCTGAAGAAAATCCCAGGCCCCCAGCTGTTGCCGCTCCCTTTGAAGTTCCTCTAGCTCCTCAGTGTTGAGTTCTTCTTTATGCTGCTGAATTAACAAGCGATCCCTTGTTTTCACTGAAGTGGGCATATGCTTCCTGAGATCTATGCCAACAAATTCTAGTAAATGCATTGAGTGCCACGCAAAGGTGGAATACCTCGACAATTTTTCCTTGTCCAAATGTGTTGAATACCATATTCGAGGAGTTTCGAAACCATTGGATACCAAAGTTTGGCTGTATTTGAAAAAAAGCAGTTAAAGAAGGAATCCTATTACATTTCTTCTACAACTCAAATATGATTTTGATACCTAAACCAAGGAGAGCAAAAACAGAGAAGGAAAACTAATATGATGTAAAATTTTAAAATAAAATATTAGCAATATATCACAAAGATCACACAATATGACCACTTAGGATTTATATCAGGAATACAGCGTAAAAGTACAAGAATACTTATTGAAAAATATAAAAATATTATATAATTATATCACTAGATGAAGAAAAAGCCTTTGACAAACTATAATATCAATTCTTATTAAAAACACTAGAAAAAATAGGACTAAATGGGCCTTTCTTAAAATGATAATTAATATTGCTCTAAAACAAAGAACAAGCATTATCTATAATGGAGAGAGACCAGACAACTTCCCAATAATATCATGGGTAAAGCAAAGATATCCATTATTAATACTATTATTGAAAATTGTACTAGAAATGCAATAAGAAAAAGAAATGGACGGATTAAGAATAGGCAACAAAGCTCTTTGCAGTATACTTAGTTTGCAATATATTTAGAGAACCCTAAAAAACCACCTAAAAACTAGTTGAAACAATGAACAACTTTAGCAAGTTTGCAAGATATAAAATAAACGGATATGAATCATCAGCATTTCTAAATGTTACCAACAAAACCCAATAGGAAGAAATAGAAAGATAAATGTCATTTGAAATAACAGCAGATAATATAAAATATTGGGAGAATACATGTCAAGACACTCAGAAACTATGAATACAATTACAAATCATTTTTACACAAATGAAGATAGATTTAAACAATTATAGAAATATTAAACATTCATGGTTAGGCCAAACCAATACAAGAAAAATGACAATTGTACCTAAATTAATTTATTCAGTATCATATTGATTGAACTACCAAAAAATTATTTTCTGGGCCAGAAAAAATAATAATAAAATTCATCTGGAAAAACAAAAGGTCAAGAATATCAAGAGAATGAATGCCAAAAATGTGAAGGAAGGCAACCTAGCAATACCAGATTTCAAATTATATTACAAAGCAGTAATCATTAAAATAATTTGGTACTGGCTAAGAAATATAGCAGTGGATTAGTGGAATAGATTAGATATATAATATGTAGTAGTAAATTATCATAGTAATCTAATCTTTGATAGGCCAAAAAATCCATGCTTTCAAAGCAAGAACTCACTATGTGACAAAAATTGCTTAGAAAACTGAAAATTGGTTTGGGAAAAAATTAGGCATACGCCAATATCTACATTGTATATCTCCAAAAGGTGAAGATGGGTATGGGATTTTGACTTAAAAGGTGATACCATAAACAAACTAGGAAAACAAAAACATTTGTATGTTGGATCTATGAATAAGGAAAGAGTTTCTGTTCAAAAGAGAGAATGTAAAATGGATAATTTTGATTATATGATATGTAACAGTTAAAATTTAGGAAACTGAGGCAGGTAGAAATTAGTTTCTCTCTGCAAGGAGTATTATATTTTTATGAGGTTTATTAAAGATTAAGGATTAAAGAAATACAGGATAAGAAAACATGTGTCTAGGCCTCTGGCCTAGACATCTCACCTACATTATGAAAAGAGCCACCTCTGCTCCAAAACAGAAGTCCAAAAGACCCCTCAGTAGGCGGAGAACTCCTTTAAATAATCATTTGTATTCTCACCCAGGCGAGAATTCAGTGTGATTACAAAGCACTCTGGGGAAGTGGAGCAAAGGATTCCGGGGATTGGAGTCCTGAATTCTAGTCTATTTTTACATACCTCCATTTCATCGTTATTGGGGAGAGAAGTTTCCCCAAAAAGGATCATGAAACCATAATCAACTTAAACATTACAGTAATTTGAGGATAAGAGAAAAAAAACAAAACCAATAATTGCTGGACACATTGCTAAAAACCAGTTAGGGGGCAGTCCCCTTTGGCATGAAAGTATACATACAAATAAATGTTCAATCAACCACACCCAAAGTTCAATTTTGTGCAGCTTGTGGTCTGGAGGCTTCTTCATTGTGTCTTCTCCAACCATTCAGTTCTGGATTCAGAGAGGTAGCATCTTTCTTTACATAAAATTTTTCTCAAAAAGAATTTAAACTTTGCAGTTTAAATAATGATATTTTTTATATTCCCCCATTAAGAGGGTGATTGACAAATACAGGATCACTTAGGGATGCATGGCTGAGGTATGAGGTATATGAATCAATTGGCAAGAGAAATTAACAAAAACATCAGAAAAATCCAAAAGAAAAGAAAAATGTCTGGATGAAAATATAGACTATCAAAGTCTTATGTGTAAAAATTCCAAGTAAAAAGAAAAATAAATCTATAACAGGTCCTTCAATCAGGGCCCAATCAAAATGATCTAAGCAATGATGCATTTACCCAGTCAGTAGCCAGGACTACAGAAAGGTACCACACTATGAAAGACAGAAAAGGGGACCAGATTATATGAGCCAAGGTTTTGGGGATACGCGTCTGTGAGTATTTTCAGAGTGAGTGTGGACACAAGGAAAGCCTATGTCATAACAACATGTTAAACACAGTAACCTCGAGTCTTCACACTAGGTTCAAGACCTTTGTATTGGCCTAGAAGTGCATCAATCCATCCTGGATTGGCTTTTCTTTGGCTCTGTGCAATGGCTCTTGTGTGTATATCTTGTCTTGGAATCAGACAGAATCATTAAGCGAAGTCCCATAATTTTTTAAATAAGTAGTGGCATCATTTTTATAGTCACAAGCTTTTTGGGGTATGCATTGGCAAATGTATCTTAAACTTATAGTACTGAAAAATCAAAAAGTTAAAGAAAACTTAATACTGGTGACATGTGCTTCAAATATAAAAAAGAGAGAAAAATTAAAAAAAACTGAAAAAGTATATTGCACATGCAAGAAAATATAATAATAAAGGAGTTTTAAAAATTCAAAAATATAGCTTATAATCATTGACACTCTGTGTCAGCTAAGAAAATGTAAAATGCAAGGCTTTCTCACCAAAAATGAGATCCATTTCCTCTTCATTATCTGGCCATGATCCAAGCAAATGAGTTTAGCAGTAGTACAAATATGTAGTTATCAATATCCCCTAAATTCTCAATAGCCCAATTAATTACAATAGCAAACAACCACACTATCATATTTCACATAAGTTGCTGTATGGCATTTTTTAAAACCTATGAATTGATGGATATTTTTCACAGGTTTTTTTACAAACATAGCAATCTTTCAAACTTGGTATTTAAACATATATTTTTTTAAACAAGGTAAAACTTATCTTGGGTTAAGAACATAATCAAGAAAACTATATATCATTCTGGTGGAAGTAAAGTAATGAGCTGAAGAGTATAAATGAGAGGTGCTCCTTTTTTGGAGGCTTTTTAGGGATACATGCCCTGAGATTAACTGCCCAACTTCTATTCACATATTTCGAAATGTGGGAAGGTTGGGAGTTATAAAATGTATTTCACTTCAGCTAGAATTAGCTTTACACCTCATGGTAGGGGCAGGCAAAAATGACCAAAGATTGTTAAAAAAAAATTCCAAAAATCATGTTTAAAAAAACCCTTAAAATCATTTGAGGTATTTAGCACATTAAATTTTCCAAAGGTTGTTATACAATTGTAACCAGTTCTAATGAAGTCCATCTATCCTCTATGTGACAATTTACAAAGGCAAAAATAGAAAAACCATTTTTTCATATATTGGGCTTAATTAACCTATGAATTTTTTCAATATGGTTATAGGGGAAAAGCAACAGAAATTTAAAACTCAGTACATTAAATAAGCAGTATAACACAATAATATTGAATCCAGTAATATATGAACTTAAAATCACAAAGTTATATCTTAAACCAAGCAAACATCAAAATGCAATAGAAATAACAAAGATTTGTATAAACCATTGGAGTCTGAAATGCCTTAAAATTTATAACCTCCAGTCTTTAAAGTTCCTTAGGTGTGTTTTTTTTTTTAATTATTAATTATCCATTTAAATGTCTATTGTCGGAAGGCAGAGTGGCAAGTGCTAAGCAATGGGGGTTAAGGGACCCATCCAGGGCCCCACAGCTAGGAAATATGAGGCCAGATTTTAACCCAGGACCGCATGTCTTTAGGCCTGGCTCTCAGTTCACTGAGAAGCAGAGTTTTTCCCCAAAAGTTAGCTAAAAGGAACGCAGGTGAAGTCAATAAAAGGATCAATGCAATTAAAAGACATTCTTGTAAAATAGCCATTGCTTTTAAGTTCCTGTTTGAAAAGTCTGTTTCTTCTCCTCTCCCTTTTTTTTCCCCTCCTCTGATACCTCCTCCTGCCCCAGTCCACGTGGCTAATCTTAGCCTAAGGGAAAGTTACCCCCTTTGTTACCAGCCGGTAGAAATGAGTCCTGTGCCATCTGCTCCAAGGATCTGGGTGATGAGCTGGCTTGGGTCGAGCTCATGGGTCTGGGGCACAGAAACAGGCAGACAGGGCCAGGAGATTGGGCACCAGGTGAGAGGCCAGGAGCAGGAGCCAGAGCCAGAGCAGGCCGCCGGGGTGGGCAGGGCCGGGACCAGGTGAGGATGGAGAGAGGTCAGGATTGGGGGCTGCAGGCAGGAGCTGATCAAGATGGTTTTCTAAAAAAGCAGCTTGGAGAAACATGGCTTTAAAAAAATCATTATCTAGGCTAAAAATATGAGAAGTTCTCATCCAATCTAGTGGTCGCCAAAACTGTAACAGTTAAAATTTAGGAAACTGAGGCAGGTAGAAATTAGTTTCTCTCTGCAAGGAGTATTATATTTTTTATGAAGTTTATTAAAGATTAAGGATTAAAGAAAATACAGGATAAGAAAACATGTGTCTAGGCCTCTGGCCTAGACACCTCACCTACATTATGAAAAGAGCCACCTCTGCTCCAAAACGGAAGTCCAAAAGACCCCTCAGTAGGCGGAGAACTCCTTTAAATAATCATTTGTGTTCTCTCCCAGGCGAGAATTCAGTGTGATTACAAAGCACTCTGGGGAAGTGGAGCAAAGGATTCTGGGGATTGGAGTCCTGAATTCTAGTCTATTTTTACAGATAACATGTACAAATACAATAAATGCAGCCAAAATAAAATGGAAAGCAATAAACTGGGTTGGGGGGGAGAGAGAATTTATAGCAAATTTCTCTGATGAAGGTCTCATTTTTCAAATAGCATACTGAGCCAAATTTATAAAAATAAGAATCATTTTCCAATTAATAAATAGTCAAAGTATATGAACAAAGATTTCAAAAGAAAAATCAAAGTTATCATAATTATATTAAAAATACTTTAAATGACTTGATTAGAGAAATGCACATTTAAAAAACCAAGGTGAAACAAGGCAAGGATCTAGAACAACTTCAAGGAACTCATGATGAATAAAGATATCCAGTACTATAGAAGGAACAGATGGAGTATGAATGCAAACTGATTGTTACCATTCTTCTCTTTGATTCTTCCATTTTTTTCCTAGTATAAGCAATATGTGTCTTATTTCACAACACGATAGACAGGAAAACATGTATTATATGATCATATATGTTTAACTTATAACATAGTATCTGCCTTCTTGAAGAGGGGAGGGGTAAAGAGTGAGGGAGAGATGAGAAAGATGAAAGGGACAAGGAGAGATATTTAGACACAGTTAATGTGAGAATTTGTTTCTCTTAGATAAGCATATTATAATTTGCTACGTATTTACAACAAATTATATATTATATTATTATTGTTACATATTACATTGTTATATTATATTACATTGTGTTACATTAAAAATGGCAAGCAAAAACCAAACAAACCTAATGTACCATCCCACACCTATTAGATTCGCTCACAGCACAGATATGGAGGGGATGTGGAAAAATAAGACACCAATGCACTGTGGGTGGAGCTGTGACTGATCCAACCATCCTAGAGGACAATTTGGAATATGCCCAAAGGTCTATGATCCAGTAACACTGCTAGGTCTGTGTCCTGAAGAGATCAAAGAAAAGGAGAGGGATCTGTAGGTACAAATATATTTGTAGCTGCTCTTTTTGTGGTGGCAACAGAACTGGGAATTGAAGGGATGTCTTTCAATTAGAGAATGGCTGAACAAGTTGTGGTATATAATTGTGATGGAATATTCTTGTGCTTTAAGAAATGATGACAGGATGGTTGCAGAAAATTCTGGGGAAACTTTTATGTCCTGATGCAAAATGAAGGGGACAGAATCAGGTGAACATTGTACACAACAACAGCAATATTTTAATATTGATCTTTTGTCAAGGACTCAGCTATTCCTATTAATACAATGATCCAAGACAATTCCAAAGTAATCATGATACAAAATGTTCTCTATCTTCATAGAGAGAATTGATGTAATCTGAGTACAGATTGAAGCATATCTTTTCCAGTTTTTTTTGCAACATGATTAATATGGAAATATGTTTTGCATTATTTTTATATATAACTGATGTATTGCTTCCCTTTTTAGTGTGGGAGAAAGGCTGAAAGGAGAGAATTTAGAACTAATTTTAAGTGATTGTTAATAAATAAATAATAAAATTTTTTAATGTTTTAAAAATAACTCTTAGTGTGACAATCATTTCAAAACACGTAGGCTGAATTTAGCCTTGTAGATTGCTGACCCGTGGTCTAGGCAGTTAACAAAACAATGCATCAAGCCTGAAATGTATTTTTTTTTAAGTACAACAAAATGAATTCTGATTCTATACTACCTGCAAATTCTTTTGCTAGCCACTGGGATGTATTATATTATATATAGGCCTGAAATCATCAAGGGCGATTAGATGCTGTTTTCTAATACAACAATCCTTCTTAGCAGAGAAAACAGAGGCAAAATATGATTTGATTAGCTTTTCCTTTTCTCCATCATCCATTATCACCATCCCCTCTGTCCCTTGCAGAGCTTCTTTTCCTACTTTAATTCTCCCATTTACTACAATATGTCTAAAAATCCCTTTTTAAATTAACCTTGGATCTCCTTGCCAGCCTCAGTTTACTCTGATCTTTAGATTTCTTGATATTATTTTAATGTCATCTAGCCATGCTTCCCTATTTTGTGCTTGTAAATATGACTTTTTAAAATATCTAAGTTTAAGACTTTACATTTATCTCCAAGAAATTAATATTATTTGATTTGGTCAGATATTATTCTCTACCAAGATCTTAACTGGAGACTGACTATGTCATCCATTATAGTAGCTATGTTGTTGTTAAGTCATTTCAGTCATATCTGCCTCTTTGTCACCATATTTGGGGTTTTCTTGGCAAAGATATTAGAGTGATTTGCCATTTCCTTCTCCAGTTCATTTGACAGATCTGGCTTCAGACACTTCCTAGCTGTATGACTCTGAATAAGTCACTTACCTACAATTGCCCAGACCTTACTGCTCTTCTGCCTTGGAACTGATACGCTGTTAATTCTAGGGTAGAAGATAAAGGTTTGAAAAAAGAGAGAGAGCTAAGGCAAACTGAGTCAAATAACTGTCCCAGGCTCACCCAGGTATTAAATGTCTGAGGCCAGATTTGAACTAGTCTTCCTGGCTCTAGGCCCAGTGTTCTATCCACTGGCCACCTATCTGCCCTATTTAGCTATATCTTTGTTGTCTGCAAATTTTATGTGTGCCCTATCTACCTTTGTCCAGGTAAGTTATAAAAAAAGTTACATAACAGGAAGCAAAGCACAAATCTTCAGGACACTGCAGTGAACTCCTCTTCCCAATTTCATATTGATTTTTTAAAAAATCCTTTAAAAAAAAAACCTTTAAAATAAAAAACCTTGTGTCTTAGAATCAATACTAAGTATCAGTTCCAGGGAAGAAGAGTGGTAAGGGCTAGACAATTGGGGTTACATGACTTGTCCAGGGTCACACAACTGAGACATGTCTGAGGTCAGATTTGAACCTAGGACCTCACTCTCAATCCACTCAGCTACCCAGCTGCCCCCAAAACTACCTTGATTAGATGTGTAAGTGTCCTGGGGGGAGGGAATATATATATATATATATATGTGTGTATATATATATAATTTTTTAAACCTTGTGCATCCTGTCTAAGAGTCTATCTTACTATGTCTTAACCTTCTCTACAAGATTTAAAGTCAAACATGTAAAACCCAGTGGAATTACATGTCGGCTATGGGAGGGGGCCGAGGGGAGGGGAGGGAAAGAACTTAAATCTTGTAACCATGGAAACAATAGTCTAACTCTAAATGAACATCCTAGTGCAAACACCAACAACATGGAAATAGGTTCTGATCAAGGACACAAGTAATGCCCAATGAAATTGCACGTTGGCTACTGGAGGGGTTGGGGGAGAGGAGGGAGGAATAGAAAATGATTTTTGTAAACAAGGAATAGTGTTTGAAATTGACGAAATAAAATAAAAAAAAAGAAAAATAGTCTAAATTAATTAAATAAATAAAAATTTTAAAAAGCTTTAAAGTCATGAACACAGAGATCTTGTACCATTTTCTTTGTATTTCCCCATAATGCCTAGCATGGCATTTTTTATATAGTTAGTACCCAGGAAAAGTTTCTTGAATGGATGAAAATAAGGAGTCATGAATAGAGGATGTTGCTTTCAATTATGTGTGAAAGAGTTTGAATAAGAATGCCTATTGGGATAAGGACTTCCATATAAAACAGAACACACAGTTCAGATCTTCTAGTCTAGCGCGTAATTTGGCCCAAAGTCATCAAACATTCTCAGGACGCACCAAGTGAGTGAGTGGGTTGGGAGTATAATATAAACCATTCTCCTTCCTTGCAGATGAAAAAGACAAGAGGAACAGAGAGGAGACTAAGAGAAGAGGAAGAACAAGGGCAGGCTTCTGGGAGGCACAATAGTCTAGTCAGAAATCCCAGACCATTTTTGGCAGCAATCTCACATCATTGACAGATTCTCCCATTGTGTTAACAGTGAGAGGTCTGGGTCCTCTCTCTTCTCAGGTCAGAGCCCCAGGCAGAGCTGGTGTGTGCTCTCTAGGGGAGTAGAGGAAATAGTGGAATACATTTGATTCTCTGTCCATGTGCCGAACTGCTGAAGTCCAAGCGTCATCTCATTCAGCTCACATATACACATATATACACAGTAAAGCATCTGCTGTAGGACTGGGCACTGTACTCACTTAGCGAATCTTATTTGCTTTTTCTGCATGCAATTTGATTCAGAAGGGATAGCAAAATAAAAGTAGGTGAGGAATTAGTCCAAAATAATGTGACCATCACCACCATCATTATTATCCACAATAAACACATATTAAATATTCCATATTTACATGTAGAGTACCAGTATAGATGTTCAAGGAGGATTCGCATCTCTGGGATGAGGGCTTGCCATCCTTTTTTTAGGGCTGCTCATCCACCCTTAGCATCTTCCTGGCACTCAACTCTCGCCTGTGGCTCTAAGAAGCTGTAGCATATACAGGTAGCCATCTTGGAAGATGGGCTAAATTGGGTCAGCAGTAACTGATGGGTCACAAACTCATTGGGGACTTAGGGGGATGTCTATCCCAAACATGTGAAGACTTCTCCTACTAATGTACAAATGAGAATAATTTGTTCCAATAACCATGAAGGTAGCTGAAGCTGGTGTAATGGAACATTTAGAGCTTGGCTCCCATTAAAGATGCCAAGATCATCCACTGTACCCTGGGCCATTGCCAGTTGTCCTGACTTTTGTTTTACCACTGGACTTCGACTCTGGAAAAAAGTAAGGCTGATAACTTTGTGCAACTCTGTCTCACTTAAATTCAATTCATGTGAAATTCAAAACATCACTTCATTATGCCACTGGTAACCTTTGAAGATGAAGGACAAACAACAATCATCACCAGATAGGCACTCATTTCCCGAGGCTCATTTGAGAAGTGTGGCATGACAAACTTCCAGGTAAAGGGGAATAGATTCTAGTTTCAGTCTAATTTCTATATGTATGGCTTTAGGTCAATCACTTCCCTTCTCTGGACCACAAGTTATTTCATCTTTAAAATGGTGGCTTTGGGGCAGTTAGCTAGCTTAGTGGACAGATTACCAAGCCTAGAGATGGGAATTCCTGGGTTTAAATATTGCCTCAAATACTTTCTAGCTGTGTGATCCTGGGCAAGTCATTTAACCCTCATTGCCTAGTCCTTACCACTTTTCTGCCTTGGAACCATTATCTAAGTATTGATTCTAAGACAGAAGGTAAGTATTTTTAAAAAATATAAGGATAAGAACTTGCCTCAATTTCCTTATCTGAAAAGTAAGATAGAGAAGGAATTGGCAAACTGCTCCAGTTACTTTGTCAAGAAAACACCAAATTTGGACAAAACTGAAAGACAACTGAGTAATAAGAATGACATTTGCTTCACAGGTTTATTGTTAATAAAAAATGCAATAATATATGTAAAAGGTTTTGCAAATGTTAAAGTGCTATATAATTGTTAGCTATTACAATTAATGTTAGCTATTAGGAGTGTATACCTAGATATTAAGGATTGAGGAAGTTAAGTGCTGGAAGTTGAGTTAAAGAACTGTAGAGGAGTATGGAGAAGGCAAAGATGCTTTCCAGATAAACAGCTCCAAAGTGCCATTTAAACAGATGAAGGTGACCTGATTTTTTTTAACCTTATCTTCTGTCTCAGAATTGATACCAAGTATTGGTTCCAAGGCAAAAGTGCAGAAAGGTCTAAGCAATTGTGGTTAAGTGACTTGCCCAGGGTCACACCACTAAGAAGTGTCAAAAGTCTGAGGTCAGATTAGAACTCAGGATCTCCTGCTTGTAGGCCTGGCTTTCTGTATACTGAGCCACTTAGCTGCCCCTTCCCCTTTGTTAATTTCCTAGGAGATCTCCGAGCTGGGGTGGGAAATGGAATGAAGCAGGATGATCCTACAAAAATCTGATTCCCCTCTGGTGATTTGCAGTTTGAGTCCACAAAATTCTTTCTGACAATACCTTGGTGAGGTAGGTCATGTAGGAATTGTTATTTCCATTTCACAGGTCAGGAAACAGACTTAGAGTGGTTGAGTGATTTACGCAATCCAGAAGACAGCCAGAATCAAACCCAAGTCTTCTGACTCTAGGTCTAGTGGATATTCTGCTCCAACCTATTTCCTCTAAACAATTCAAAACACCTATTGCAATAGGCAGGGCTCTATTTCCCAAAATGCACTAAGAAAGGACCTCAGGATTCTGAATCTGGGTTCCTCCATGAGACCAGGAATCTTATATGACTCATGACCATAATGTTGCACATTCATGATCCATTTGGAGAGGGTGTTTTTCCCCTTTGACCACGTTTCTTACACACTCTCCATCCTGGGTTTCTTGAAATTGCATATAGAGGCACCAAATGTGTGTTCAGCAATTTTGAAGGCCAAAAATAAATATATAAATAAATCAGAGAGAAAAGAATCAAAGAAAAGAAAAAGAATGTCCCGCATAAAAACCAAGATATATAGTCACTCTCTTAGGGCTGTGAATTTCATTTTCAGCTGACCACTCCAAACCAACGCGATTAGATTTGTTTAATGAAAATGATACAGGATGTGGCTCTAAAATGGAATTTTGACCTTCCTGTTTTGAAATTTTGAGTCGAATTGGAAAAAACACAGGTCATGAATAATGTGTATCAAGTATGCTAACTCATCAGCCCATAGTTAATTGTGTGCTTCTTTTGGAGGAAGTTTTGTTATTGTTGTTTCATCCCCAGTAAAAATTGGTTGCCTATGGTTTTCGACAGCTGCAAATCTGAAGTTTTGGTAAAAGTGGTCAAAGAGGAATGGATGAAGTTATATTTATTGATAGCACATTGGAAACTGTTCAACCACTGCTTGAACTCCCTCCCAAATCTTTTAGTCAGCTTTCGTAAGCTCGTTTCCAAAGAGGAATACTGGTGCTGATGGTACAACAGGCTGCTATAAACCCTATGTTACATATAGCTGAGGTTATGATATTGGATCCACGTCTCTTTACACTCAATACTTACAACATTAAGTGACTATGTAATGAATATGCCAGATTGCCAAAATGGATATATCATATTGCCTCATGGTTTCCTCCTCACCACTCTCTGCTCCTTGGCAGCAATTTCCATTCTAAAGCAGATACAGGGAAACTGGGAAAATTCCAAAAATAAATAGAATAAATTTCCTATTTCAGCAGAAATTTTCTGGCTTCTTTGAGGCTGAAGATCTTTCCAGGGCCACTCATTCAGCTTGTTAGCTGCATACGCATCAGGGTCATGAGTG
Organism: Monodelphis domestica; assembly: GCF_027887165.1. Lineage (NCBI taxonomy): Eukaryota > Metazoa > Chordata > Mammalia > Didelphimorphia > Didelphidae > Monodelphis > Monodelphis domestica. The sequence goes on along the minus strand of NC_077233.1, from coordinate 237,124,301 downwards.
AACTGGCTAATATTTTACTGCTTCTCAGATGCTTAATGGAGGGCAGTAATATATGTTCCCAACAGATCATCAGCATGACAAATCAAGGAGGGATATAGCACATGAGCTGATGGGTAATAGAGCATCAATTTCTTTCCTGTATGTGGGTCCACCACACCAAATGTCCTTGATAACTAGGAAGATAAATTCACCAACTCATGCTGAGACCTCATTCCCTTTGTTTGTTGCTCATGCTTTTGTCTCAAAAACTTACTTGTTGATTCTTTTCTTGCTTTTTGTCTCCTTACAATTACTTTCCTCTCTGTTCTTCCTCTCAAACTGTACCTAACTTGGCAGGCATTCTTTACCTTACTTGCCATTTTTCAATTCAATGCCTTCTTTGTTCCATTTTCCTGTCCCGTGTCCCTTTGCCCAAAATGCTAGATAAATATATTTCTACTAGCCCTGACAGAGAGTTCATAATTCCAATGTTTTAAGTTAAATCAACAAACTGAAATCCATATTCAGAGACCAGTAACCAGCTATTTGCCTTCCAGACCTGCCTTTTTCTGGAACCCTGTGCAAAGGGAATCTCTCCTAGGATCACATGTGGGATATTGTCCTGCCTGCATCCCTGCATCCCTGGAGCTACGTCACTTTTGTCACCTAGTTACATCACCTAGTGTAGATTATGTGACTCTGAACTTGATCAGGATGTGACTGAATTTGAACTGGATGTAAAAAGAAGGGCAAAAAGGTTCAAACAAGGAAGGTCTAACTCTCTCTGTCTTCTGGTGTCTGGTCAAGGGAGCTGCTTCTGGAGGTCACCCTTGGAGCACCCATGTGGGAGCTAGATTAGGCTATTTTACTCTTATCTTTCCACCTGTTTCTCATCTTTTACCTATTCAAGTGATTCTAACAAACTTTATTAAATGATAAGGACAAGAGTTCTAATTTTATTATAACAACCCCTACCTTCAATCAGAAGCAATGATGAAAACATTACCCACATCCCCAAGGTCTTCTGTTTCTTGCCCCAAACTTTATAACCATATCCCCTTGAGTTGATTAAGTAGAGGAGTTATGTGATCATATCTCTGCTTAAGGAAAATTACTTTAGCAGGAGACTATAGGATTAACTAGTGGTGAGAAACTTGAGGCAAGATGACCAATTAGGAAGGCTATTGCAATAATCTAGGAGAGGCGTGATAAGACTAAATCAAAGTGGTAGCTGTGTGCATAGGAAGAAGAGGATGGATATAAAAAGTGGTGTGAAGGTAGAAATGGCAAAATTTGGCAACTGACTGAATATGTGGAATGAGGGACAGTGAAGAATCAAGATAGAGAATGAAGTAATGAATTTGGGAAATTGGAAGCATGTTGGCGCCTTAAAGAAAAATAGCAATTCTAGTAGACAGGTGTGTTTGGAGGAAAAAAATGAGTTCAATTTTGGACATGATCAGTTTGAGACATCTCTGTAATGATAAATTGACTTGTCTAATGGGCATTCAGTGATCCAAGACTGAAGCCCAAGGGAGGGATGTGGACTGGATATAGATATGGGAGTCAGTGACATAGAAATGATAATTAAAATCATGTGACCTGAGAGAGTAAAGACTGACTGAATGAAAATGACGATGAATGAATTGGTGGTGGTGGTGGTGCTGCTGATAACAACTCGTCCAACAATGATATCCAGTTTATCCCAGATGGAGTTTGGGATTCTGGGAAATTATTAGGAAAAGTTGTAAATTTGTAGGCTCAACAAACATATTTTAGGGTTTAATCTGCATTATTAAAATTTCTTCTATCACTTCCTTAAGTCTAGACAATAAACAAAACAATGAATCAAACCCTTTCTTTGTAGTTCACCAATTATTATTTCCTGACTCCAGTTAGACAATCCCATACTAGCTCCTCAGTTTACTTTCCAATTGTCATTCTGAGGATTCAAGAGACCTGAGTTCAGGTTTCACCTGTGATTTTGGACAAGTCACTTAACCTCTTAATCCTCCAGGTAACTCCCTAAGACTTTAAATTGCCTACACTCTATTTTGATTACTGTGGTCCTTCCTTATTTATGTGACTCCCATAAAAGCTTCCTCCCCCACCTTCACACTGACTTAATTGTCCAATCTCACATGTAAGCTGTCTGGGAGACATGTCACCTGTTGCTTCTCACTGAAACAGGGTGGATGGGAACATTTCCTAACAGAAAAATAAAAGAGCTCAGGTGAAACAGGGGAAAGCCCAGTTGCGATAAATGATTACACAAATGTGTTTACCCAGGCAGTACTTTTGTTTGACTATTTTTAGTAGCATTCCAACGTATAGGAGTGGAGCTTCATGGGCATCTCAAAGTTGGTGTATAGCCACAAATGGGCAATGAAAGGGCAATAGGGCAAAGGATTTAAAGGTAAAGAATAGTTGTTGTTTTGTTGTTTCAGTTCTGTCCAACTCTTTGGGATCCCATATGAGGTTTTCTTGGCAAAGATATTGAAGTGGTTTGTCATTTCCTTCTCCAGCTTTTTTTTTAATGGATGATAAGCTGAGACAAATAGGGTTAAGTGACTTGCCCAGGATCACACAGCCAGTAAGTGTCTGAAGCCAGATTTGAACTCTGGAAGCTGAATCTTTTTTAATCCAAGCCCAGCGCTCTATTCATCACACCATTTAGATATCCCATACAAGAAATGACTTCCTAATAATTAGAATGATCCAAAAGTGGACTGCTTTAGAAAGCAGTGCATCCTCCCTCAGTGGGACCTTCGAACAAAGGCTAGTCATCAGTAGTTGTGCAGATTCTTGTTCATGGACAGATTAGACTAATGGCCTCTGAGTTCCATTACAACTCTAATATTCTGTGATTATGTGATCAAGTAAAATCCACAGTTACTGGATGTTTTTATTAACACAAAATGCACAAGATTCTTACAATCAATAATAGCAGATCCTTCTTCAAGACTTTGTTATTTTTGATATACATATCATCTAAAAGAATACCTTCTATGGTTCTAGTGCTTTAGGGTTTTATTTCCCCTGGTCCTACACTTGCCCATCTTTCTCTCTTCCTCCCTCTCTCCTTCTACTGCCTCCTCTTTCTTCTCTTTTCTTTCCTCTCTTTTTTCTCTCTGTCTCTCATATATACATATATATATGCACACACATGTGCATGCATATGTGCACTCATACACACACATATCCCACTATCACAACTACTGTAGGAATTTGCAGTTTTGACAAGATTTCCAGCTTGGGAGGAAAGGATAGTACTTGAGATGAAAATTTAGAATCCTCTGAAATCACATAGTGCTAAAAAGAATCTATCCTTTTATTTGTGTTTATGGCACATATGTACAATACAAATAAATATAAAGTTAATTAGAATACAAACTGAAAACATAAAATAAATATAATAATACAAACTTAGTTTACATATAATACATATATATTTCATATACATTATGCCTAGTCTATGTAAATTGAAATATAAATACAAGCTATAATACAAACTGAAAACTCAGTCGCAGGCCCAAAAATGTCTCATACATACAAAAGAACTTCTGCCCCCAACTCTTACCTCAAAGTAGTGACATAAGTAGCTCATCTCAAATTCAATATGTCTGAAACTTAATTATCATCTTCCCACTCCAAACAGGTTCCCTTTCCAAATTATTTTATTTCAATCCCTTGTACTATTATACTTTTGGGTCTTATGGGTAGGTAGCATGTTCTTCTGCAAAGAATACTGATTCTGTAGTTAAAAGACTTGGATTCAAATTCTTACTCTGAATCCTATTACCCAGGTGACCCTGAGCAAGTTATTTAATTTCCTTGGGCCTCAGTTTCCTTTTCTGTAAAATGAGGTATTGAACTAGATGGATTTTGAGGTTCCCTCTAGCTGTGGAGATCATCTAGTTATTGGAAGTTCTTAACCTGGGGTCTATAAATTATTTTTTAGATATGCTGATAATTATATTTAACAATTTTTTCCTTCTGCAATCCTTTGTATTTTATCTCAGGCATTTAAAAATTTTTATCCTGAAAAAGTATCCATAGGCTTAACTGGACTGCCAAAGGAGTCCATCATCCAAAAAAGATTCAGATCCATTGATCTAGTTTAATTTTCTCATTTTACAGATGAGGAAACTGAGTTTGAATTTAAGTAACTTTGCCAAGACCATGCAGATAGAAAGCATCATAAGCAGAACAATAATGCAGAAATTTTAGAATCATCTTTGATTCTTATCTTCTCCAGTTATATCCACACTTTCAGTTCTATAACTTTTCCTTTTAAATATTTCTTAGTTACCCTTTCCTTCCTATCCCAAATGTTATCAGACTGACCCAAGCTTCCATCACCTTATTGCTTGATAGCCTTACACCAACTTCAATCCTCCAGTGTGTATATAACATCTACACATACAGCTCCATGACTGGGTAAAGCCAAAGAGCGTATACACAGCATCATGCCGACAGAAGAAGGTGGGATGAGGCATTTTAAAAGTATGAGCTTTGAACAGGAGGATGGAAAGAAGAACAGATGGCACCCAGCTGGCAGAGCCTACTCCTTCTCTCACAATCTGGGCTAGACTGTGAGACCCAGGCAGCTTATGTCTTATAGAAGGAATTCTACCCACCAAACTTGGCTGGTATGAAAGGGATAGACACAATTAAAAGCACGCACCGAGGAGATCAGAAGACTGAAAGCACAACTGTCTCTAGATGCAAACCTGTTTGACCAGTCACCTGTGCCATCCTTGGGAGAGACAAGTCTGATTTTCCTACATTGATTGTATCTGTGGAAATCCTGGGAGATAGCAGTATAGGCAATAATCTAATGTGGAATTTTTTTGTAGGAAAAAAATCCTGGACAAATGTCCTTGGCAACTTCTCCCAGAGCAGGGGTTGGAGTGGCGGGGAGGAAGGAAGAAATGATGGATAAAGGACTTCTGTATTAGGTCAATGTTCATGGGGTTGGGTTAACCAAAATCCTTGAAGATTATGGTAAATTAAATTGAATTGTCATTGCCTAATTGGTACGTTAGTTTCAGTATTGACTATCTTCACATTTGAAATTTGAGAATTTGCATTAAAATTTGCTTTGTCTCAATTCATTCACATCCCTATAGTTCAACACACTTTCCCTTTTTTTCCCTATCAAAATATTTGAACATTTTGGGATTGGAAGCCAGGAGCCCAGAATCCAAGTTTCCAGTCCCAGACCAGTGTCATGGTGATAATATATTTAGCACAATATTGTATCCTGTCTTAATATTCTATCAAAGTCTTATATTAAGATCGATACTCTCCTAGCTTCCTTTACCTGGTATTTCATATTGGTATTTTTCACAATGAAATAATCTCTTTTCTTTAGTATTGACTCCAGGTATTGCCTATTTTCCATTAATAGCCCAATCAGTGAGAATTCCCTAAAACTGATAACCTACTTCAGGCTCATCAATATGGTAAATTTTAATTTTTTTCATGGCATGAGCTTCCAAGGAGATAAATTTTATTGTTGTTATTTTAATATGTTAAGAACTTTGCACATTTGTGTGAATCTGTTGGAACGAATGAACAGAAGACCTTTATAGTATTAGGTAGTAAATGAAACATGTTCTGAAGCAGGTCACAGTTTCCACCACTGACCACTCTTTTATATGCATGATTCTCATATGGCTGGTTGCCTGATATCTTCCTGTGTACATTCATTTTAATATATTACTTTTTTTGTGCATGGGTTTCTCTACTATGTTAAAAAGTGGCACTGTAAAAGGTATCTAGGAGAAAAAAACACTATTCATAAGCAAAGGATAAACTATGGGAGTGGAGACACCGAGGAAAAGCAACTGCCTGAATACAGTGGTTGAGGGGACATGACAGAGGAGAGACTCTAAATGAACACTCTAATGCAAATATTATCAACAAAGCAATGGGTTCAAATCAAGAAAACATGTAATGCCCAGTGGATCTACGCTTCGGCTATGGGGGGTGGGGGGGAGGAAAAGAAAATGATCTATGTCTTTAATGAATAATGCTTGGAAATGATCAAATAAAATATATTTTAAAAAAAGTGGCACTGTAAAAACCACTAAAACTTATGTGCCTAATGGATTTTGACTTGGTTATCCCTGAAGGGTTGATCACATGTCCTTAAGATTGTGGAAGGTCCACTGATATTATTTACATGTATTCATTTCTAATATTTTTCTTTAAAAGGTCTATAAAATTATTTATCTGAATAAACTTACATCGGAGCATAGTTGGGATGGGAAGGAGGGGAAAGAGTTTCCCTAAATAGGAAGGGGGCTGAGCCATAGATTATCCACACCAAAATCTAGGCTAAAAAGAGAAACAAGGCACTACCCTAGTACCAGGGTCCCACCTCTGTAGCTTAGTACCATCCCATCCTTATCCATGTAAGCCAGACTAGTTCTTTTTTTTTTAATTACTCCACAGAAATGTTTTGTTTTTATATTATAAATATTTATGGATTATTCTAACTCTGGGAGAAGTTGCTTGTAAAAAAAAAGTAAAACTAATAATAGTGACCTCTCCTAAAAGTACATGAACTATTCCAACCCTCTCCCATGTTCATTTTTTAAAAATTAACTGGAATCTATTTTCTTTACCTCTTACCTTCTATCCTATTTAAAAGGAAAAAAAATGAATTTCTTGTAATGATTTGCACACATAGTCAAGTAAAAAAAATTCTTAGGGCACTTAGGTGGCTCAGTGAATAGACAGCCAAGTCCAGAGATAGGAGGTCCTAGGTTCAAATCTGGTCTCAAACATTTCTTAGCTATGTAAGTCTGGACAAGTCACTTACAAGTCCAACTGCTGAGCCCTTTGTGCTCTTCCTTAGAATTGATACTTAATATCAATTCTGTAGCGAATATTTATTAGCAGAGAACAAAAAGTAAAACAAAGTCTCCAAGCCAAAAAGAAATAGGTTTCTTGAAAGAGGGCCAGTCTCACAATAAAGCCAGACTCTGGTCAATACCAGAGATCTTGAGCCTTAGGAGATGGTGTCTTTTTTGTCCAGAGATCTGATGATCCAGTGTCAGATCAAGACAAACAAGACAAAAGTTAGAATCAGTATAATATAAATATATATCCTCCAGAGGGGCATGACTTAAATGATGACACCAATGCTGAATAAACTGGAAAGTATCGAATTTTGACTTATGGGTAGTACTCACTATCTTTTCTTGGGCCTGGCCTTTACAAGACCCCTGAAATTCTTGGAAAATAAGAGAATAAGGTCTGATATGTTAAGAGTTCTTATGGATGTCAGGAGCAATTCATCTAATTTAGTAGCAAGTCTAGGTCAGTACTCCTTAGAGATAAACATCCCTCTTCTGACTATCTATGTCATTGCATCTCCTGTGATTGATCATCTATCCCAACAAGGTGTGGTGGGTTTGGTAGAAACATTTGGGTTATAGGCCCAAGGTCAAACCAGCTGTAAATAATATTTAATGCCCTAAATTATATTTTTCTTAGCTAATGCTTACAATTCATATAAACCTATGGTACTGGGCTATTAACTCAAAACTAATAATTATATTATAAAAATAATCATAATAACTAATAGTATTATAATCATAAAAGGGGGTAAAGGGTTTCACATTCATATCATCCCTCCTCTGGTCCAAAGAAAGATGCAGCCATCTCTCTATTAGATCATTTACGATCTAAGGTGACATAGGTGTGATGCAGATGTTATGATGCAACAGGTAGTTGTGAATGGGTACACTTATGTTAATACAAGGGCATTGATCAAAGTTAGTTGTTACCATGATTGCTAATACAATAAAATACTAATACATATATCTATAATGTGCAGACATAGTTGAAAGCAAATCCCCCAGTCATTAGAGTCTCTAGGTACTTCTTGTACATGTCTTCTTCTTCCACAGCCATGAATTTAGCCCCATGCCCATTGCTGTGAATCACATCTGCTAGTTTAGTCTTTAGTCTCTAGGTAGGCCATCATCCAGTCCTCTACCTGTTCCACTAATGGCCTGAGAGGGGGCAATCTCACAATAAAGCCAGGCTTTATTGTGAGACTAGCTTCCCCCACCCCCAAATAAACTTATTTCTTTTTGGCTTGGAGACTTTGTTTTATTTTTTGACATCTCTGCTAATAAAATTTTGCCACAATTCTAAGACAAAAGATAAAGTTGTTTTTTTTTTTAATGTCCTTGATGTACCTAAACATATATAGTCTCATTCAGCAGCCAAAATACATCACCTCTTGATAATGGATTGAATATATTTTCATTGGTCCTCTGTTTCATACAGTTTTCATAGTTGTTTGTTTCACAGTGTATGTTGTCATTATTTCATATATTGTCCTTCTGGTTCTACTCAGTCCATTCTTCATTAGTCAATAAAGTCCTCAAAACACTTGATTTTATAATATTGATGTTACAGTATGAATTGTTTGATTTCTGTTCACTTTGCTCTAAATCAATTCAAATAAGCTTTTTCATGTTTTTTTATAAATAATTTATTTCTTCATTTCTTACAGCACAATCATATATGTATCAATTTATTCACCCATTTCTATAACAACTAGAAAACATAGATTTAAAAATAGACATTTACCTTTAAAAAAACTTTGCCTTTTGATTTAGAATTAATACTAAGGATTTGTATTAAGGCAGAAGAACAGTAAGGGCCAGGCAAGAGGTTAAGTGGCTTGCCCAGGGTCACATAGCTAGGGAAGTATCTGAGGCCAGATTTGAATAGAGGACCTCTCATCTCCAGGACTATTTCTCTATTGATTGAGCCACCTCACTATCCTGAGACCTTTCCTTAAAAAGATAGCCAGTCTATACCTAAAACCAAAAGCCACTATTACTTGTAATAGAGGGAAATTATAAATCTTTCCAATAAATAGGAATGAAACAAGAATGTCAATTGTCAACACTTTTATTTGACATAGTCCTAAAAATGCTGGCATAAAGAAGAAATAAAAATAATCACTTTTCACAGAAAACATGATAATGTCTGTAAGGAAACCTAAAGAGTTAACTAAAAAAATAAATAAATTCAAACAATAAATCCAGAAACTTTGCAAGTTTTGAAACATAGTCACCCAAATCACCAGAATATCTAAATAATCCCAATATGGGGGGCAGCTGGATAGCTCAGTAGATTGAGAGCCAGACCTAGAGATGAGAGGAATAGTATTTTCATTCTATTATTCTCGCCTTTCTATCCCTTTGAACTCACTACATCAAATCAGTCTATGGTAGATATTGTACAAAGCCAGAGCCAGGAAGGACAGATGAGGAGAGAAAGTACATAATATTCCAGCCCAGGTCTTCATCTTCTCCAACGAATATTACTCTTCATTCAATAATTTATGGTTTGAGTGACTTTGAACAGCAGGTAATTAAAAATTCTATATTTCTCTTTTAAAAGAAAACACCAAAATAGGTGTTCAATCTTCAACTGACTAACAACGCAAGCCAGGCAATGGACATTACTAAAATATAAGTCAACAAATAACATTCACCACTCTATCCAGAAAAGTGACAAAAGCGGACTGGAATTGCTCTAAGATTTGCTCCAGTTTGGAGCATGTCATGCTGGACTACTCCAGTAGAGGTCATTGCCACAAGCAGGAAATTTATCCAAGTCCACACAACTAAAGATAACAAAGATTACATTATGGATCAGAATTTCTCATTCCTGACTCATTGTGATCACTGGCAAGACTTTCCGTGACGTTTTATTGACGCTAATGGCCCTGCTTCTTTTACCTCACGTATTCTTCACCTCCACCCTATATCCCAATGGCAGCCTGTCTGAGAAGAAATATCATTAGTTCTGCAGGCTGAAGATCAGCTCTATGGCCTGTGTAATGTAACCTAAGGCAAGTCATTTAACCTTTCTGGTTCTTAGTTGCCAATTCTACAAATGAGGGAGTTCGACTAGATCAGTAATTTCCAATCTGCCGTGTTCATACTCCCAGAGGATAGTAGTAATAGCTAGCATTTATATAGCATGTTTGGGTTTCCAAACCCTTTAGGTCCTCAAAACAACCCTGAAAGCTAAGTTCTCTTTATATCCCCATTCTACCGAAAAGGAAAAGGAAGATTGCCCATCTCTGCTTTCTTATCTGCAAAATTAGGGGCTTGGAGTAAAAAAAAGAAAACAGAAGATGACTTCTGACTTGCCAAAGATTCTGTGGAATTGATTTCCAGTCAAGAAAGCTACAAAATTTCCAGTGTCTTCTTGGAGAAGCAAATCCCAGTCTTACTTTTTCTTTGTGAAAAGTTAATTCATCTATTTTATTTCTGACTAATTCTTTCTAATTCATCTTCTTTATTTCTTACGTATGGGAAAATCTAGAATTGATTCCCTTTCATATTGAAGAGGTTTACCAAGGACTATAGTGTAGAAGAAAAGGTTGGGAATCCCTGGCTCAGATGACTTTTGAAGTCCCTTTTAGATCTAAGTTCTAAGAAAAGGAAAGCAATTTATATTGTATAAATGATATTATAAAATGATACTCCGAGTTGATGAAACCACAGTGAACTCTGCCATCTTTATCATCACAATATCCCTATGTGGTAGTTCAAAGTAGGTGACATAAACCCCATGAGGAGGCAAAGGGTGTGAAATGATTCATCCAAATGGTGAAACCAGCCAGATCTCATTTCTTTTCACAGTGGAATTTTTCCACTAGGTTCTTGCTGTTCATCCAAGAGAATATTAGGAGTCGCCCTCTCTGTTTGCTTTTCTTGTTGTCACTCATGGATTCTATAAATATTTGTTGAATGAATGTTGAATGAATGACTGGGTAAGGTCACCCCTGTAGGGTTACCAGCTGCAACCACTGCCCTGTTGCAGCCCAAATGTCTTTACTCAGCAGCTGACTGCTGTTTGTCCTTCCTCTAAATGCCTTGGCAGGCAAGGGGAGGTTAAGGGTGTTGGTGCCTTCCTATTCTCAGTGGCAGTGATCGCGAGCCAACAAAATCAGCAAACCATCACCGTTTTGAGCAGTGAGCAGACTTTGCTGCTACTCAAGTACCTCAGAGAACCTTTACTCCGAGCCCCTAGTTTTGCAGATAAGAAAGCGGAGATGGGCAATCTTCCTAAGGTTGCAGAGGTGTGTGATTAGAAGGGAATTCTGGCCGAGTTAATGCATTTTGAGATGATTTCCATCCCACCCTACCCCAAATCCCTCCAACAACACAATAAAAATCCTCGCACACGTGTGGGGTCTGGGCACCAAGCCCAGGCAGATTACATTCTTTTCTCTTCTTATAGATTAAGAAGGGGTTCAACTAGGGTTTCGATGAGCTGTCTCCTAGTTATCCGGACTTACAGGAGTCTCTGCCACTTCGTACACCAAAAGATAGATCCTTCATTGTTCATTCCCTTAAACTTGCCACTTGAGAAGGAAATGTCAGTTACCTACATCATTTTCTTCCCTAAGTACCAGTTCCTTTATTGCTGAACTGAGTTTCCCTCATAGCCCACTGAAAGATGCCTCAGTGGATTGAGAGCCAGGCCCAAAGATGGGAGGTCCTGGGTTCAAATTTGGCCTCAGACACTTCCTAGCTGTCTGATCCTGGGAAAGTCACTTTTCCTCTTTGCCTAACCCTTGCCACTCTTTTGCTTTAGGACCAATACATAGTACTGATTGCAAGACAAAAGGAAAGAATTTTTAAAAAGAAATAAAGAAAATCAAGATGTGCCCAGATCACCCCAGAGGACAAAGTTCATGTGCAATATAATCAAACAGCATTATCCCATGACTTTTGCTTATGACTTTAGAGAAGGATTGGATCACATTAGAAAGAGCAGACAATTCTATTTCCTGGGAAAGGAATAGAGTCAGTACTTGTGATTCATTTACAGTGGGGATTTCTGGGTTAGCAAACTCCACCCATCCATGCAAATCATTAACTTCTCTATGATAACCCAGAATCTTCCCTGAGAGACATAAACCAGATTATTGGGAAATAATGAACAAAATAAATCAAAATCCAAGAAAACCTAGATTGTGTTAACATGTAGTATTCTAAGTCAACATGAACTTAGAGGTGTCCTTATGTATGGTTTGGTGGCTCTTATTCCATTCTGACTTAGAGCACTCAGAGGTTAAGTGACTTGTCCAGAGACATAACATGAATCCAGATCTTCTGGTTCCAGGGCTGAGTCTCTCTCTATTCTACCAGTACTGTCAAACTTAAAAAGAAATAAGGATACTAAGCCAAGGGTACATGTTGACTTAAAAACCACATATTAACATTATCTACATTTTATTGCATTTTTATTTATTTTGTTCATTATTTCCCAATTACATTTTAATCCAGTTTAGCTATGCAAGGAAGTACTGCTAGTGGCATGTTTGATTCTTCTGCCCTACATCAAACTGCCTTTGCTTAGTGGAACCTCCAGATCACTTGTAGATGCTGACAATCCACCGTCCTCTCTTTGCCTTCTCCCTGTCAATGCTGAGGAGGACAGAGTGAAGCTGTCATTCCTTCCTTGTATTCTTAAATTGGTTTTCCTGTAATGGTGGCTTGGCAAGAATGTTCTCTCTCTTTTCCTACACTTTTGAAAGGTACTCAGTTGTTGTTTAGTCATGTCTGACTCTTCATGACCCCATGTGGAGTTTTCTTGGTAAAGACACTGGAGTGGTTTGCCATTTCCTTCTTCAGCTCATTTTACAGATGAGGAAACTGAGGCAAACAAAGTCATATGACTTGCCCACCATCACCCAGCTAGTAAGTGTCTGAGGCCAGATCTGAACTCGGCAAGATGAGCCTTTCTTACTATAAGCCTGGTCGTCTATCCACTATGTTACCTAGCTGCCCTTAAGAGCTCTTAACTGTGGGCAAAACAAAAGATGATGAGGTCAGTCAGAAAGAAAACAGTAGAGTTAATATAGAACAGGATTGGCCCTTATTCCAAATCATATCTTATGAGATAGCTAAGTATATTCTTAAGAGCTGTTAGATACTACGAGTGGACGCCTATTACTACTGTCAGTGATACTATAAACACCCTCATCATCACTGTTATTACCATTACTAGATGAACTTCATGTGGTGCTTTAAAGTTATAAAGCACTTTTTATACGTAATTCTATTTGGCCCTCAAAATACCCCTGTAAGGCACTTCGTGCAAGTATTACTCCATTTTACAGATGAGGAAATTTAGATTTAGGGAGAAGTTAGCTAATTTGACTAAGACACTACAACAGGTGAGGTAAAGTCAGAATTGAGAAATGGGTCTTCTGACTCTTAGTCACCAAATAACAAACCTAGAGCAGAAAAGGTCCCTAGAACCCATTTGGCCTAGCCCCCTTATTTTACAAATGAGGAAACTGAGATGCCATGGAGGTTAAGAGATGTGGATTTTAAAAATTAATATCCAATAGTGTTATATTTAGAATACTATAAAACTTGAAGCAAAGGCAAATAAAAGGCTAGAGAAACAGAAAGAACTAGCCTTGCAGGTGAAAAAGAGAGTGAGGGAGGTGTTACTCAAAACATATACAAAGGTAACAAATGCAAATGTGAACAAAGGGGAAAAGGATTCTTGGGACAAGAAAAGAATTCTGGGAGATGGAGTCTAGATTTTCTTAATTATACAGACTTGTCTAAAATTAGGCAGATGACAAATTTTACTGAGATTTAAATTCTTATTCTTTAACTCCAGAGACAGGGTTCTTTTAACTATTCTGCTGCCTCTATCATTTCTTAGTTAGCTATTGGTCAATTCTCTCTCTCTCTCTCTCTCTCTCTCTGTCTCTCTCTCTCTCTCTCTCTCTCTCTCTCTCTCTCCCTCTCTCTCTCTCTCTCTCTCTCTCCCTCTCTCTCTCTCTCTCTCTCTCTCTCTCTCTCTCTCTCTCTCTCTCCCTCTCTCTCTCTCTCTCTTCCTGTCTTTCTCCTCTTCTGTCTCCCTCTCTTTCTGTCTCTCTGTCTCCCCTTCTGTCTCCACCTCCACTTTTGTCTATCTCTCCCTTCATTCTCTCCTACATCTCTCTCTCCCTCTGACTCTGTCACTCTCTGTGTCTCTATCTCTCCTCACTTGGTATGTCCCCTCCTTGAAAAAAATACTTGTAAGTGATGGAGTTGTGAACTGATCCAGCCATTCTGGAGGGCAATTTGAAACTATGTCCAAAGGACTATAAAACCATTCATATCCTCTGACACTGAAATACCACTACTGGATCTGTATCCCAACGAGATAAAGAAGGAGAAAGGACTTACTTGTACAAAAATATTTATAGCTGCTCTTTTTGTGGTAGCACAAAATTGGAAATTGAGGGGATGTCCATCAGTTGGGAAATGGCTGAACAAATTGTAGTACATGTTGGTGATGGAATACTATTGTGCTATAATAAATGATGAGCAAGATGATTTCAGAAAAAGCCAGAAAGATCTGCATGAAATGATGAAATAAGCAGAACCGAGAGAACATTATATATGGCAACAGTAATATTGAATGATGATTAACTGTGAAAACTTGGCTATTCTCAGCCATGCCATAATCTGCGACAATCCTGAAAGATAGCAGGGAGTACTATCCACCTCAAGAGAAAGAACTATTGGAGTTGGATAGATGCGGATCAAAGTGTACTATCTTTTACATCAGTGTATTTATGGTTTTATTTTGGGGTTTGGTTTTTCTATGAGTGTGCTTTTACAACAATGGCCAATATGTAAGTGTGTTTTGCATGATAATAAAAATAAATATTAAAAAAAGAAAAAATTCTTGTTTGTGATTTACCATCTGCTCCTTATAGCTTCCAACCACTTAAGAAAAGGAAGACCATTAAAATCAAGCTTGTTCAGAAGCATAATATGAGAGATATTGAAGTAATCAGAGAATTTCAGAGCTAGAGCATTAGCTAGTCCAACCACTTTCATTTTACAAATGAAGAAACTGAAGTCTTTGGAAGTTAAGTGGTTTGCCCAGGTCCCTACATGAATATGTAGCAGACCCGGTATTTGAAACCAGTTCTCCTGATACTTAGGACAGTACTCTTTCGGCTGTGCTGCACTGCTGCTGCTATCTATAAGAGAAAAGAAACATTCTATGTGGCAAGGGAGAGAAATTCACATAATCTTATGCAAAGATCAAGACTTTGCTGAAAGGACGCCCAGGAAAGTTACTTGTATTTTGTGACAGTCTCTCAGGCCAATTGCTGTAATCATTATCACGTAAAAGTTGGCTTAAAGTATCAGAAACTGAACAAAAACTAATGGTTAGTTGTTCATTCATTTCCTTGCCTGAGAGTTAATCATTGACCTGCAGCAATGTTTGCTTTCTGAGTCTACTGTAATTTAGTTTATCTTGGTGGAATTCTAAAGCATTCCCTTCCTCCACCAAATCTATAGAGTATAGAATGGAACATGAATGGCCATAAACTCACACTATTAAGAACCCCTTCTTCTACTCTGTTCCCTAACTCACATACCCCTCTTCTGTCTACTTCTCCTATATGTGAAGGTTTATTTAGGTCCGTGCCAGCAGGAGAGGGAAGGGTAAAAACTGGAAAGGGTTCCAGCTGAGTCTTTATGAAGACCCTATAATGAAAGAGGTCTGGAGTATAAAAGAGTGGTGTTTCGTATCTGA